>NC_079415.1:20216346-20301346 GCF_026213295.1 Gadus chalcogrammus | reverse complement strand
TGTGTATATGTGTTTATGTGTGTGTGTGTGTGTGTGTGTGTGTGTGTGTGTGTGTGTGTGTGTGTGTGTGTGTGTGTGTGTGTGTGTGTGTGTGTGTGTGTGTGTGTGTGTGTGTGTGTGTGTGTGTGTGTGTGTGTATGTGTGCGTGTGCATATACGTGTGGGTCCGCCCATCGAACACAGGGGAGTTCAACTGCTGAATTTCAACAAACTGTCAAGACTCGAGACATGAAGAGAGACGCCGGCTGGCATTTTATATAACTTTCAAGAAATAAAAGGACTTGGGAGGTTTACTACTCCCAGGTCCTGTATATTTACCATCTGCTGCGGACGCCTTCCATGCGAGAGCGACATTCCCCTGAGAGTGTCGATATGTTTTAAAGATTCAAAGATACATCGGCCACATATTATTCCACTTCCTTCTCGCTCCTTCTCTCTCCCTCCCTTTGCACTCCATGATGGATATCTGCCTCATCCCCAAACAAATCAGTCCGCCTTTTCTCCCTTAAACACACACACACGCACGCACATGCACACACACGCCGGGGGAGTCCAGGCAGCCGGCTGTCAGGAGGAGTTTGGCCTTTGAATATGAATCCTGGTGTCTGGCCGCTCTCCGGCAGTGATAGTAATAGGTCTGTGAGCTGCTCTAAAAGAGGGGGAAAGGCGGCCGTGTTGTGCGGCTTCCACATGCATGAGTAAAACACCCCAAAATTGTAATTGTGAGGTTTGAAATTAATAGTATTATTTTACCTGTCCCAGCCCTTGGCCGGCAGCAGTCTTTAAGGCTTTCATTGGTCGTTATGCAGCCTGTATGTGATTATAAATAATGAGCATGGCTCTGTGCCCCGGGAGAGAGGTCATTATCGCCCGGCGCAAAGTTGAGCAAGACATGAGCTAGACGCACACTTCTTCTCTCTCTCTTAAACAAACACACACACACCTGAAGGCGATCTACTGGTGCAGTCTGCTGTGGGCGTTGAGGTGGGATGTGGCGGGCGGTCTGGCCCATGTCCCGCTCAGACGCTACACAACACGGGTGGCAGCAAGGCCACCGGCGCAACGCTTTGACGTGCTCATGGTCCACGCCAACCTGGGCAGGGGAGGGGGAGAGGTCAGAGGTTAAGAGGTCGTTAGGGGCATTGGAAGAATGCGTGTGTTGGGGAAGGGTTTCAAAACATGGAACAGTTGTCACCGAAAGCGTTGGGCGAGTCTTGCCCAACAGTGTGCATTGGCTTTAAGACAAGTGCCTCTAAGTGTGTGTGTGCACACACATACACAAGTTGAACGAATTAGGATTATGTGTGCTAAGAGCATTACCACAAGGGTGTGTGTGTGCGTGCGTGCATGCGTGTGCATAAGAAGCTGAGTGTGTCTGGGTTGTCAAAGTGCACGTGTTGTCTGTACAATTTGGTGAGAGGGTGCAACTGTGTACCCACGTTCTGCGAGAGTTGGCTTGCGTGTGTGTGCGTGCACATGTCTGAGTGTGTTTGTGTGCGCGCTTGCATATTTTGGGCTGATGCGTGCCTATGTGCCATAAATAATGGATGAGTGGGAGCGAGGAGGAGGGGGAGGAAAAGAGCGAGTGGAGTGCAGGGGGTGAACGACACAGCTGCCATCCTTGTAAAAAAAAGAAATATAATTATATTTAAAGTAAAGTCAGGAACCAACCACAGGTTAGGAATTCGCCAGAGCAGCAACGCAAAGAGACAGCGAGTCCCTCCATCACATAGCCCTCCGTCTACTGGGTGTCTTACGATGTGTCTCTCTCACACACACGCACACACACGCGCACAAACACACACGCTATGGTGATGGATATGGTTCGGGTGGTGACGTTGAGAGACTCTTATTGACCCGCAGCATAGCCGTGTCTCACCAGGTTTCAGTGCTCAGATCGACGAACTGAGTTGCCGAGCTGTTTTCTTTTGTTGCTTAAACATCAGTTGCATCTGCGAACTTGGTTCATGTCTGGTTTGGTCCTTTAACATGCCCAGCCTTGTCCATTGGATAGGCTTAACCCCTCCTCTTACTTATTGTATGTTGTACGTCCTGGCACTCAATGTTCGCACTTATTGAATGTCGTTCATAGTTATTGTACTTATTTGTGTAGCATCCTATCCTAGCTAGCTCTGTTGTATACAGGGAATGGGTTAAGATAGTGATTGTTAGTGCTATGCAATTGGTCCTATGAACATTCTTACTGTACCGACAGCGATATATTGTTGTTGCCCTTTCTTCTTACAAATGTACTAATTGTAAGCCGCATAGGAAAAATCGTCGTTAACTGCCCTGAATGTAAATGTAATGTGGGAACCAACACTCAACCACAACTCGCTTCCTTCACCTTTTTTCACTAGCTTTCTTTCTGTTCTCATCAGCAGCACCGATCATCTCAGAGGGAGGGAGAAGCCCCCCCAGAGCCCTTTGATACATCCACTCTTCCTCCCTCCTCCTCTTCCTCCTCCAGCTGCGCTGGTACCTGCCTCCATCCCACCTCGCTGCGAGAACAAAAATGGCCACCCAACCCAAAACCCAGCCTCCTGGACTGCCTCCCTTCCCCTAACCCTGAACCACACCTCATTATGACAAACCCCTTATTAGAAGCCCCACCAGTCTCACTAACCCCACCTCCTTTGCAGGAACTTTTTACCATAAACCCCGCCTCCGAGGCCAGGCCTCTTGCCTCTGTATTACAAACCCCTTCCCCTAAAACAACGCACCCACATCCAAAGCCCCGCCTTTTTTCTTTAGCCCCACCCCATTCTCATCAATCTCACCCCAAGAGGTACAAGACACACCCCAGTCTCGTTTTTGCCCGCCGCCTTGTCCAAGGTGTCAACCCTATTGACATAAGCCACGTCCCAGTCTTGTTTGCCTCACCTCCTTGTCTCGATCTCCCCCTCAGGGTCATAGGTCATGCCACAGTCTCGGTAGCCCCTCCTCCCTTCCACCACTCGATGCAAGGGCTGTGACATCCCCACTATCTCTCCAACATGCGGTTGGAGAGATAGTTTTCAATACTAAAATTGACATTTTGGAAAAGTCATCAATCATTCTTGCCGAATACCATGCTCCACATCTTTCTGAGGGTTTCCTTAACACAAAGTAAGCTGCCCGCACTGGTCAGCCTGGGTCTGAACCGGCCGTTAATACATCCACACGGTTAGACCTGCTGTGGAACAAGAGGAAATTGTGGAACGGAAATGTAAAATCTGTCTTCATCAGCTGCGCATCCTAGTCAGTGATTGGACAGCTTATACAACACCATTCTATTTTTCACGGAACTATCGGATACATTCCACGTATTTAATGACCAAACCAGGACGCACATCCTCACATCAAGGTCAAACAGAAGCCCTTTGTTGGCCCGTCCGATTGGTCGATATCTACCACTCATCAAATAACGTTTCTTTCAAGATTAATGACGAGCGGCCTTTCAAAAGAAAGGAAGCGCTCCTTATGGAGCCAAGCCATAGGCCGTCAACCGGTGAGTCGCTGTGTCTCAGCCAATCAGACACACAGTCGTCACAGCAGGTCAAAAAGACACGGGTGAAACTCAATCTTCTCTAACGCGCGTGTGCGCGTGCGTGTGCGTGTGTGTGCCAGCAGGTATAATGCCGCCATGGCAACAGAGCCAGGGGGGAGAGGAGGAGGGTGGAGACAACTGGGGAGCATATGCTTATCCGATGGCATTTGGGCGTGGCTGCTTCCCAACCCGCAGTGCCCGAATCACCCCCCACCCGGACCTACCTCCATGCCGCAATCTGCTCACTGTTCACCTACATGCATTATTTAGTACTTAATTAGCAGTCGCTATTTTCCTAAACGACTGGTGAATACATATACATGTCATCGGGGCGTGAGCAGGGTCTTGCTTATCCGCCAGATGTTTAACTTTTGTGCACGGAAACACCTCACTACGGACGTTGTGGGAATCAAATCCAGTATCTTTCGGCCGAGAGCGGCACAAGCTCAACACTATACTGTGCCATCCGCCCCCCCCCCCCCCCCCCCCCCACCCCCCCACCCTCAGAAAACACACCTCAGTTCCAGCCTTGCAGAGCGATGTCAGGCAATGCCTCACAATAATAAGTAGAACAATTATGGGATATGAGCGGCCGGCAGGGTTTGAATTTTTGGAGATAGCCTGGTTTGTCTATGAGAAGAACATAACAGTTCAGTAAGCCGTCTGTGCGGCTTTAGTTCAAGTCACAGCAGACGTTTCTCTGATCTTATGAGAGCAGAGCTAATTCTGGCTGGGTGAAGCCAACTCGCGTGGTGGACCTTGCTGCCATAGAGGGACTGGTCGTACCATGGTTCAAATGCTAGGCTGCAGCGTGTGTTTTAAACCACACACACAAATGCACACACACACACACACGCGCAAACACATATATTTGAACCGTTGCACAACACGTTACACACATAGCAACCCATTTCTCATGCATAAAACGACTAGCTCTCCCACACAAGCAAACAACCCATCTCTTCAAAACACAACACAATATACACGGCTTAGATTTACATCTATAAATGTACACTCATGAGATCTATTTCCCGCTACTGATGCTATGTGTGTGCGTGCGTGCGTGCAATATCCCGGGCTGATCTGTACGACGCGGCACAATATAATTTTTTTATCTGCAACCCTGCAGCCTTTGAGCGGTGCCTAACCACCACAACGAGTACGTCTGTTACAGTCAGACATCTCAGACATCCGTCAAGCCCATTCCGACATGCCCCACCCCCACTGCTCGCCCCCCTGCTAACACTCTACACCTTTAACGGCATTTCGCCTGAAGCACGACAACTGCTAGCAAACAAAAATGTAACCGCCAGCAAATAAAACAACGTCGATCGCATGTCAGGCTGTGATGCCGGCGATATTTCCTCGCCAAGTCCCTGCTGGGATAAACCGCTCTGCGATATGTGGTGAACAGAATCAAAGCCCTATTAATGACCTGTACAACGTTGGTGAAGTACCACAGGGCAGTACTACTATGCTTATATCATTATTGTTGAATGCACTTATCGTAAGTCGCTTTGGAAGACAGCGTCAGCTAAATAAATATAATGTTCATGAATGTAATCTTAAGTCTCTCTAACCTTGACGGCCAACCCATGAGACGAGGGGTTTTCACCGTTAGTTTCAAATGAACCCCCACAAAGAAATGTCTTCAACCAAGTAGCCCTTTAAAGTCAAAGTGAAAGCCCTTGATTTAGTGAAGTATTTTTTACATGTCCCCACCCCCTGCAATCCTTAAAAAGTACCGCTAAGGGAACACACGACTAAATTTGAGGAACAGCGCCTTAGACCATCAACCACGCAGATGCTAATGAATAAATTACCCTGGTCGCTCTTCCAACTGACTTCCAACGTTTCCCATGTGGAAGAAACCAAAAAGACGAAGAAAAACATTTGAAAAAAAAACAAAAAAAAAAACACACTTTTGTTCAAGGCAATTAACAGACAGACTGCTTCGAAAGCCCGCGGCGATCTCAAGGCAGTCTGGGCTATTAAACGGCACGATATAGGCAAGACTGGGAACCGTGGCGAGTAAAAAAACCTAACCCTGCGAGTGGCTTTCAAATAAAACAGCTAATTTGAGCTGCTATACACACTGGCGGTAAGCTCTCCCGGTAATGGAATTGATTTTGGCTGCCATATTTCAACTAATCCTCCCCATATCCAGTCCCTATCTGGGCGACTAATTGCCAATCATTGGCACCGACCGAGATAAAGAGAAGGCGAGAGAGGGAGAGCGGGAGAGCGAGAGAATGTTGAACAACACAGACTTGACATGGACAGCAACCCCTTGTCCTCCGTATCACAGAGACACCAGTGAGTGGATGTGTGCAATTGAAAACCAACCACATGATATTGAATAAAAGCATGACTTGTGGGGTCTACAAACTCCTCTCTGAGTGGAGTGGTTAGCACCGGCACAGGCTCGCGTGGGGAAGCGCTAACTGGCGCTACAGAGCAGTGGGGGGCCACTCGCAGCGTGATAAATTAAATCCACCGCGCAGCGCGGGATAATCTGTTACCTGTCTCTCCGCCGCAGCTTCCGGGGAATAGCCATCCCAAGGTAATTATTGGAGAACGTCCGCTTACACAAACACGGAGCCCATCCGGAACCACAGGCAGGTGCTCACACCCACTCACACTGAAATCCTTTACCTCAAATAGAGCTGCAGGACAGTCGAGTGGGTCTGGGTGTTCTCACCTCCCAGCCCAAAAGGTTGTGGGTTTGAAGCCTGATGGCCGCACCCTTGAGCGAGATGCCTGACCTACCTACCTGCTCATCACTGACTTACATCTGTATTCACTGTCAGAACCTTAAAAAAAGCTGAATAACAGTAAATAATGGAAAATTACTTTTGAGACAATCAAGTGTCGTGTAAAGAATATTTACAAGACAAAAGAAAAATCTTGCTGAAAAGTGTGGTTGAGGAGCTTGGCTGGACAACAATGGAGAAGAGCCGAGAGCCGAGTGGGGCAGAGTGAGAGAAAGAGAGGCAGATTGAGGCAGAGAGAGAGAGAATGTGGTAGAGAGAGTGAGACTGAGAGAGCAGGAGTGAGAGCGAGAGCGCGAGCGAGAGTGAGAGAGAAAGGCAGAGAGAGCAGCTGATTGAGAGAGTAAAAGAGACATAAGAAGAGAGAAAGAAAGAGCGGCACAGAGAGATAAAGAGAAAAGGAGGACAGACGAGGTGAAGCCTCTTAATGGCTTATGCCATTTAAGTTAAGTCGCCCTAGTAATAGAAAGTGGCGATCGGGCTGTTAACGAGCACCAGTTAACGAGCTATTCACCCAATCGGAAAGAGGTCTAGACTCATGTGAGTAGTAGAACACACACACACACACACACACACACGGTGGATGAAGAGCTAACCATGATTAACTGTGATGAGGGAATGAGATGTCGGATGGTCGGAGCCAAGATCAACGGCAATTGACAAGAACAAAAAAAGAGCGGCCATCTGTGAGGGCAGATCGCTCGACGCTTACGCCGCGCACTGTCCAACTGAAGTGGAGCGCAGAAAATAACAGAAAAGTCTGGGGAACAAACACATCACACCTAGCAGACGTCTAGGTAACTATTTAACGACATAAATACAGCAGAAAAACTAGAGGCACAACAACGTCCGATAGAAAAAATACTTCAAAGAAAGACAAAGGAACACGTATCGAGGTAAATGATGCGTTACCAAGCTTCACTAACTATAAACCAGAGTTTAAAAATTAAGGTGGATCAAATGATAAAACATACCACCAGGCGAGGTGCGCCCTACCTGTAGCACCCTCCCTGCCGGGCCACTACCTCCTCCATCATCCACAGCCTGGGCTAGTGTCCATTGTAGCCCCGAAGGTGGCGTGCGTCTCCTCCTCCTCCTAAGGCAGGAGCAGCCACCCGCGCACTGGTGCTCCTCCGAGTGCTCCTCCAAGTGAGTGTGCGAGGGAAAACCGCAAGCAGGAAGACAGACTATGTATGGAGAGGGGAGGGGGAGAGGGGAGGGGCGAGTGACAGCTAGCGGGAGAGAGAGCGAGAGAGAGCGAGAGACTGTGCAAACGCAAGTCTACCTTTGCCGCGGCCAGTGCGCGGGTAAAGTGAGCAAGTTGGCCCTGGAAACAGCGACATATCAGCGGCCTGCTGGCGGTGTGATGTCAGCGCTGAAGGCAGCCACTCACGGGGGCGCACCAGACTCATGGGGGGTGAGGGGCTTGCAGAGTCTCACTCCCCCCCACTCACCCAGCTAAGTCGTCAAGCACTCCCCTCGATGTGTGTGTGTGTGTGCACGTGCGAAGGGGGGTCAGCTAGGGACACGGAACAGAGCGAGGAAAATGTCTGTCTCTTCTGTCCAATAAAATCTTAGGAAGAGGAGGTGAAGAAAGAGAGAGTGGGAGGGTACAGGAGGAGGTGAGAAAAGGAGAGAAAAACGGTACATATCAGGAGAGGAAATGGAGAGAGGGAAAGACAAGACAGGGGAGTAATAGAAAAGAAGAGGAGCTAGAGGAGAGGAGGAGAGAAGAAAGGAAGAGGAGAGGATAAATGAAAAAGAATAGGAGAAGACAAATGAGAAAGGAGAGAGGAGGGAAGGTAGGGAGAGGAGAGAGAGGAGAGGAGAAGAGAAGAAGAGAAATGAAAGACGAAAGGAGAAAAGGAGAGGTGAGAGGAAATGAGAAAAGGAGAGGAGAGGAGAGGAGAGGAGAAAGGAGATGAGAGCCCAGGAGAAGACGAGAGAGAGGAATAGAGAGAAGAGGAGGTGTTAGGAGAGCAAAAAATGGAGAGGAGAGGAGGAGAGGGACACGCTGCGATTAAGAAATCAAATGACGGAAGACGGCGGAGAGGAGGGAGACGGGGGTGGGTCAGCTGTAAAGGTACACAGCGACCAGGTGGATTGTGGATGGGGGCAGGGAAGAGGAGGCTGGAAGCTGCGGAGGCAAGCTGTTCTTTTGGGCCAGCCAGACATTACAGTTGGCACACGCACACACACACACACACACACACACACACACACACACACACACACACACACACACACACACACACACACACACACACACACACACACACACACACACACACACACACACACACACACACACACACACACACATTTGCAAGAGAGGAAAATAGTATACGACCAATACTTGCAGTTTCTAAGAGGTGCGTTCACACCAAAAGCTAAGCAAATATTGTACCCTCGTTACTCGGGCGAGGCTGCGCAAGTGATTCAGCATCAAACAAAATTCACGGGACAGCCAACATTTGCGAGAGGAGAATCACGTGAATCTCAAGTGAACAAGGTCGTTGGCGCTGCGCCATTCAAACCATCCGTGCCGCTGGCAGGAATTTTGCATCTATTCACGTCTTTGCATTGACTATTATTATTTGCGCCTACGCTGAAGATCTAACTTCCACAAATGTATGTATAGGGAGGCATAAACTGGTTGCCATATAGGTCATCATTCATAGTATATGAACAAATAAATAATGGCAAAGCTCATCTGCCATGTGTTTAAGTTAAGTCAGGCAAGTTGGAGGAACCAGCAAGAGATTGTACGATTTTTTCGGTATCCAACAGAAATAATCCCACCCCTCCCTTCAGGCCTCCTTCTAAAGCCACTGCCCGAAAAAACATGTCTAGCTCGCTAGCTTTAGCAGTAGCCCAGGTCGCTGGGCATCTAGGTAGACTGACAGGTAAGACATCCAATAATTTCATTAGGCCCAAAATAACTGATTCAACAGGTTTATTACAGCCCAGAGTAACCCACAGATACTTGATTTCTCTTGTTTCGTCAAAGCATTCGATTTAATGATTTCCGTCAGGATTTAAAGACAATTTTAACAAATATGACAAAAAAATGCTTTAAAAGTAAATTGCCTACCCTAACTTTAAGTGGTTAATGGACTGCATGTATGTTGCGCTTTTCTAACCAGTGGCCACTCAAACTGCTTTACAATATTGCCTCACATTCACCGATTCATACACACATTCACACACCGACGGCGGAGTCAACCATGCAGGGCAACAGCAAGGTCGTCAGGAGCAGTTAGATACCTTGCTCATGGACACCTCGACACTCTACCTTGGAGGAGCAGGGGATCAAACCAGCAGCCTTCCGGTTATCAGCCAGGTCGCTCTACCTCCTGAGCCACACGTCCGCCCCATTTAACTTATCAACAGCTTCATACGACATTTGACATTTTGGATTACTTAGCATGGAGACACTTTCACTCTTCTTTGGGTAAATAAAATAGACACAAAATAATTCAACGCTAATGCAGCCAGCGCGTACATGGAAAAGACAAGCCATCTATTGAGGACCATATTATAATGCCACTAGAGCCCAGAAACAATATCTAGTCTTTGATCACAACGCTACAATCGATACAGAGGGCCAACAGCCCCAGAGCCAGCCAGATGTCAGACGTGATAATGAGTTTTTTGGCAAAGAAAGAAAACAAGAAAAAGACGAGAACAGAGAAAGAAGCAAATCAATGAAAATAAACAATATAATTACAAGCACAAAACCACTTTCAAGTGGAAACCTCTTATCGCCAAATGATTGGCGGAGCTTGCAGACTGGGAGATAAACAGTGACCCTGACTGTCATAATGTTGAGTTTCTCTGCCTGATTGTACCTCCGTTCCTTTCGCCTTCTTTCTTTCTCCTTTTCACTCCACAGACGGTGAGCTGCAGACAACTGTGGGTGGGAAAAAAAACGTTCCTCTCATTATGTAGGGCCTCTGAAAATTGTAGCGTTGTGTTTCCATAATCCGATGCTGAGAAATGGTCAAGCCACTCAACAAACAATCTATGGATGGACGGTTGAATTATTTAATGGTCCACACCAAATATTATGGGAAGGATAATTTCCCTCCAGGGCGAGAGAGACGCAAAGACAGAAAGAGATGAATTATTTAGTAATCAGGAGATATATATTTGTAGAAGGCTATTACACAGCGATGTTAACTTTAATATTTGATAATGGCTTCAGTTCCAAATAAGACCTAACCTGTGTTTTGAGAGTTGGACATCCTGAAGGATTCAAGCCTTTTCGGGCGGCCCTACTGTAAACACATACTGGCTGAGATGGTGTTTGGGTACGGTTAATAATGTTTGTTTTTCACTACATGGTGTGTTTGTGGGAGGGTTTGACTACATAGAAGACTGTGTGTGTGTGCTTCTCAACTTTTTTGTTCACACACACACACACACCAGTGCTTACTCCCCATGACCCCCATATACAGAACCCTTAATAATGCAGAGGTTTTGTGCAGTGTATCAATCAAAGAAAGGCTATCTAAATGATGGGACTTTAGGAAGAAGTGAATGGAAGTTGAGCGACAGACATATTACGGATTATTGTCCGTGATATATTGTGAAATAGCCCTACCACTGCCAGACATTGACACAACAAATCTCAATGTGTATAATATCCAGATGTAGACTACATTCACGCTTTCAGGGCACCACCTCAGGACAGGTCAATTGTTGTTTGTGTGTCTATATTTGTTTGTTCTGTGGACACACAGCATATTTTGACTGCAGGACGTTATTAAAGAGAAGGTCACTGAACCTAAACATCTGGATATATACGTGGTAGTGTGGTAACTGGCGAAAATGAGCCCCAACTTTACGCACAGCTAACTACAGACACCGGGGGTCTGACAAACTGAAGTGCAGGACTCAGCGTGTGTGTGTGTGTGTGTGTGTGTGTGTGTGTGTGTGTGTGTGTGTGTGTGTGTGTGTGTGGTAGCAATAGCCCTAGATATTACCAAATTCACGCCTGGTCACGTATCAACAGCAAAAAATGTGGTTGGCCCACACACCTGAACCCCAACATAAACCACCAGCCAACACACCTGAACCCCAACATAAACCACCAGCCAACACACCTGAACCCCGACATAGACCACCAGCCCACACACCTGAACCCCAACATAGACCACCAGCCGACACACCTGAACCCCAACTTAAACAACCAGCCAACACACCTGAACCCCAACATAAACCACCTTCCAACGCATAGCGGATCATTCACATGGACTGACCATGTTGTCGGACTCTCGCGATAGTCACTTGTGGGTTAACTTGCCACGAACCACAGAAACCAGCGTTAAAGTGTCTCTTCCAACACGGAACATCGTCAGAGATCAACACAGCATACGAACACGTTGCGTCTTACCTTCTTTCGATCACGACCCTGAGAAGCGCAGGAGCAGTAATCGTTTTCGGCGGGTCCCCAGTCGGCAGAGGAAGGCGAATCAATGTGCGCATGCGCGCAATGGGGACGGGGCCGGGTAGCCACGCATCCTCAACGCGCATGCTTTACCCGACGCGGACAGGTACTGCTCCTTCGCGTGCTCTGCGCTGTACGATGCCGCCGTTCGGACGTTTATAACGAAAACGACCAAACGAACAACAGTGTCGTTGTCGTATCGCCTTTGGCCGTCGCGGTGGTTGCGTTGATATGTTACGAGGCTGTTCGCTCCGTGAACAGCACCAGCTACACAGTGGTCTGTCTGCGTGGGGACGGGTTTGATGGTAACGGGACGTTTCACACACACCAGGGTGACCTACGGCGTGTAAAGGTGTTTCTGTTCACGCTGCTCTCGTTGAAACTATCCTGGTAGGAAACCACAACAACAACAACCATACGAGAGCCAGCCTCACGGTGTGTACACGTTTAGCCTAGCATCGGATCTAGCCCACCCTGCTGTGTGCACTGCACACATCCAACAGCCTTGTTATTAGGAGTGTAGTGCTGCAGGGAGCACAGCACACACCTGATGGGTCCAATCCCAATGTCCGGACTCACGGACTTTATTGCACGTTCTCGCGAAATTATTAAGGCTTTAGGGCTGTCCCAATGTCGAATTCCAAAGGGCGTGAGGGTTTGAGTCCACACTTATCGAGCCCTTTCCGTGAGTCCGCATCAGTGCAGACTTCGCCTAAATTAATTGCCCACAGTTCAAAGCGTTGTGACGTATACCGCGTAGACCATAGGGAAATCCGGACATTAGGAAGGTAAACAACAAGACGACGCTACTGTCAATGCGCGATCAGATGGGAATTACGGGCTTATTTTGGTGAGCCGGGATCATTTGGATCAGCTCACCAACAAGAGCCGCCTTCTTTGCTCCCAAACGGCTATTCATATTACTACTTATAGCTTTTATAATTCAGTCAAATGTAGCCCGTTCTTATAATTACCTAAATTATTCAATAAATCCTTTATACTGAAGTATTCAAAAGTAAGAATTATATTTTTTGACATCAATAACTTGCTGTAGCCGATTGTTTTGTTTGCATTTACAAAATAACAAAAAAATTGTTGAAAATGAGAATTCCCAAACCGGCATGTGTCAGCAACATCTTTGTCATTCAACGTTGTCAAGGTAACATGTGCTCAGGTGAAGTGCTGTCCCAATCCCATATATACCTATCTGAGGCCATGTGGCCTCACACACTCGCTCACTTAGCACCTGCGATCAATTATTTCTGTGAGTCCTTATTCCTCAGGGCTCACTTTGGGATTGGGCCATGGAGAGCACCAACTCTGGTGTTGGCATCTTAAAGCTGGCCTGTTCACTCTCCTCCGTAACCTACTAGTGAACATCAGTCTGTGGTGTGGGCATCTTAAAGCTGGCCTGGTTCACTCTCCTTCGTGATCCACTAGTGTACACCAGTATGTGGTGTGGGCGTCTTAAAGCTGGTTAACTCCTTCGTGATCTACTAGTGAACATCAGTCTGCGGTGTGGGCGTCTTAAAGCTGGTACACTCTCCTTCGTCACCCACTAGTGTACATCTGTATGCGGTGTGGGCGTCTTAAAGCTGGTTCACTCTCCTTCGTGATCCACTAGTGTACATCAGTATGTAGTGTGGGCATTTTAAAGCTGGTTCACTCTCCTTCTTGACCCACTAGTGTACATCATTTGTAGGACAGTGCTGTCCATCTAGATCAACATTACAAACACAGTAATTGCATCTGACAGTTTGTATTCTGAAGATGGAGGAATATACTTACTGCCCTTATAACCTTGTTAGGTGCATTTATAAAATAAACAATATTAGACCCAGTTTATAATGTTATGTGGCTCTTCTCCAAAGCTGACAGGCTGTCATGGTTTTAATCAATTGGTGACGTTTTAGATTGGCTTAACAAATTTAAAAGTTAATCGAGTGAGTTGAGCCTGGATGAATCGTTAATAATGTGCATTTTATCAAATCAATTAAAGTAATATCATATTGCTCAAGCTAATGGGTACGCTGATTGAAAACAGGCCTATATCAGAATTGGTCAGTCCCTGTCTTTCATTTTGTTAGCTTTTCCCTTCATATTTATTGCTTTTAGTCACAGAATGTTTACTTGGGAACTTGCATACCTATGCATACAAATACTTTATTTATTAATGGCTATATGCTGAAAACTCTTAAAAACGAACTATTAAAAAAAAAAGTATTGCATACGATGTACAAGAATTGACTGAAATGTAGGCCTACATCAAATTGCCAGTCCTTGATGTTGTCCCTGGTATTGGCAATAATTCCATTGCTGTGAAAACCCTTTGTGTAAAACAAAACAAAGGCCTATAAACGGGACTATAGCAAGTATATTTGACCTAATTTTCTCTTTTGAAACACTCTACAAAATGTGATCTAGTGCACCATGGGTGACTCCCAGGACAGTGACGAAGACCTTCTCTCACTCCCCGATCCCGTGGTGTCCCCTCCTCGCACTCAATGGTCAGTGCAGCTGTCCACCCTCCCCCCCAAACTCCTGCACAGCCTAATGTCCTTCCAGAAGGAAGGTGTGGAATTCGCCTTGTCAAGGAATGGAAGGTAAGGGTGTGCATGTGTCCTCGAAGGTCTGTCCCAAGCTCAACATCTTGAGCTGGAGTGACAATAGCTGAGGAGGTAGAGCGGGTTGACTGGTAACAGGAAGGCTGCTAGTTCAATCCTGAGTGTCCAGGTGTCCTTGAGCAAGATGCCTCCCCCTGAAATAATGGTTGTAAATTGCTTTGGATAAAAGAGCAGCAAAATCCCCTAAATGTAAATGTATCTGTAACATCAATTCCTGATTGAATATCTTATACGCCGAGATGTCTGTGCATCTGCGTTTGCCTGCCTTACCCAGATTCAGACGAGTCGTAGCTCCTGTTCGTGTAAGGGGAACATAATTTGTACTTATTTTTATTTCCAATATACATAATAGTTGCTTATTAACGAGTGCAAAGTCACAGCAGCGAATATAGTGCAAAATGATCTGTGTGTGTATAGATAAACTCGTTGGGAATAAGTGACCGCTCTGTCACACATTCAAAATCTTTGGAAAGTAATTTAATGAAGTACAATTTACAGATACCTCAGCCTATTGCTTTAAGTTCTTGTTGTAATTGAGACCAAAACTTATTTTTGTCAATTTCATCTTTATGGCCCCAGTTAAAAAAAACGTTAAAAACGCAGCTTTGACGATCCCAAAATCGTAATGCTTGAGATCGCGATTTTCGGTCGAAAACGATAGATCGTTCAGCCCTACTTCACGGGTCACATTTTAGGACATCATCATTGTCCTAGCCCCCAAAAATAAAAACTCAAAGGTGATGATCAAGGAAGAATCGTTGAGAAGGAACGCAGACCGATGGGTCACCCTTCAGGGGATGCTTAGGAGTTGCTGCAAAGATAACCATCAGTTTTTAGTTCATTTATTTTTATATTTTGAGGGTACTTGCTCCAAATAAAACGTGGATGTGTTGAGCAAGCAAGACTATCCGATAGTGACTGTAAACTTGGAGGCCGAAAAAAAAAAAAAAAAAAGTAAACTTAATGGAAAGTAGGACAGTTTGAAGGGCAGTTCCCAGTTTGCATACACAGTACATGTGTCAGGCTTAATGCTGCTCCAGGCTCAGTAAGTAGGTCTCGTTAAACTACCTTTTTAAAATACCACAAAACCATAACCTTATATATGAAATTTTAATATTGATTTAGGCCTCTGCAACGTGTCTATTGTTTTCTTGCCGTGTTTTAAATGGGGCGTCTCCATGACGACCTTACTGTTATGCTAACCGCTACGCTTCCAGCCGCTATTCCTCCGGTGGCCTCCTCCAAGGGCTAGTGCTGCCGATGTGTTAGCAATATGCTACACTTCGGAGCAAGTACTGCCCATTTCCTCTTTCCCCTCGCACCGCATCGACCCAAGCCAGTGTTCCCGGGGAAGGGGTCATAAAGTGCGTGAAAGTGAAGCCAATCAGAGCGGCCATATTGATTACCACTGGAAGGCTAGGCTTCGTAACACAGACCGAGGTCAAAGGTCCATTGGCTGAATTGCGCTGTTTGGCTGTTGGGCGGGTTTTTGCCAGCCAAGTCAATTTGCCAGTCAAAAACAAGAACAACCTACGACCAATTAATGTGTGTGTGTGTGTGTGTGTGTGTGTGTGTGTGTGTGTGTGTGTGTGTGTGTGTGTGTGTGTGTGTGTGTGTGTGTGTGTGTGTGTGTGTGTGTGAGAGAGATATTACAGGCGCAGGGAGAGATCCAGTCGCCTGCACCCGGGACATTGACTAGCTTGCAGGTTTAGTGTGGGACAGTGCAACGAATGGGAAGCAATGTGGGAATTAATGGGGTATTTAGCTTTAGTGCACGCTCTGTCTTACGGATGTATGAGTTGCAAACTCTCAGACCCACATCACCATTATTGCAAGCAATTATCTTTCTTTTTCTTTTTTTTCTTTTGCTGATTGCAAGAGTAAACAGACTGACTGGCGAGTGACTAATGTTTTAACCCTCAATCAGATATTTATCTCCCACACAAACTGTTGTACGCAAGAAAGGTTATGGTCGAGGATTAAGAGGTGTGATAATTTCGACTGCAATTATTTCAACAAGTTTAATTTAGAAAAAAGGTTAAACGTATGAGAAACCTTTTGGATCCGATCTGTAGGGATTGGACAGTACATGCCCAAGAAAAGGAAGCCCAAGAACATACAAGCATTTGCGTATCTTACCATTGAACGTCTTGGCTTTTTAAGCAGGAAATTACCAAATGTTGGCATGATACAGCTCCACGTTGTGAGTGTAAGATGCTCAAAGTGAGAAGTGATCGAAAATAATCAAAATGTGTGTTGTAAAGGGAGAAGCCTCTGAACACTGACGATGGGTGAGCTGAAAGACTCAGAGATGAGAGTGAGTACATAAGCTCATCAACATAGAAATAATAATAAAGCGCCATGACACCGGTCCCAGGAGGACCCAGGCAGGTTTTTTTCGAGATAACGCAGGCATGGTGCGAGGGTGACTGACTGTGGTCCGCCACGTCGCCACGGCAACGGCCCCGCTGCATCCTCTCAGACTGCTGCAGTCACTGCCACACACTCAGGTTATTTAAAGGAGAATGATTAATGCATTGAAGGAGGCCTCGCACCTGCCCTACTCCCCTGTGTGTGTGTGTGTGTGTGTGTGTGTGTGTGTGTGTGTGTGTGTGTGTGTGTGTGTGTGTGTGTGTGTGTGTGTGTGTGTGTGTGTGTGTGTGTGTGTGTGTGTGTGTGTGTGTGTGTGTGTGTGTTTTGGGCTGGTTGATAGTCAGTTATTTCGGTTCACTTGTAGTTGCATCCTTGTGTGTGTGTGTCGTTTTTGTCTATATGAGTTCTTTCTAGCCTTGTGATTGTGTGCGCGTGTATGTCAAATGTGTGTGTTTATGCCAGTGTGTGTGTGCTGACTCGGCCGCTGTGCTGGCAATTAGAAAAACCACCAGTGGCTTGGCACACATAAATCATAGAGGGAGAGAGACCTAGAGAGACAGAGGGAGAGAGAGAGAGAGCCCTTGAGCAAAGCATGTTCGTACCAGCTGCAGTGTTTAGGCTGTCTGGGTATGAATCGTACCGGTAAGTGTTGATTGTGTGTTTGTAACTCCATCTATGAATAATGTAGTCATACTGCTCATCCATTACAATATAACTAAGATAATGTATATCTGCATCTAACCACTCATACATTCATTAAGAGCTAGATATTCCTGTACATGGGTTCGAAAGTCATTCAATAAAGTTTTGCTTCTCTGTTTTCTATTGTTCCCCAGATGTATGATCGCAGATGAGGTAAGCCCAAAGATAATCCCTCCTTCCCGCCCCCCCGCATCTATACCTCCACCTCACCCAAAATAATTAAAACAACAATTTCATGTCGAAACCAAACCTCGTCCATAGAGTCCCCACTTCCTCCCTCCCAAAATTAATTTATCAAGCCCTGTCCCTCCCCCATCCCCCCCACCAGAGCTCTCTCTCTCTCTCTCTCTCTCTCTCTCTCTCTCTCTCTCTCTCTCTCTCTCTCTCTCTCTCTCTCTCTCTCTCTCTCTCTCTCTCTCTCTCTCTCTCTCTCTCTCTCTCTCTCTCTCTCTCTCTCTCTCTCTCTCTCTCTCTCAGCAGCCCCCCCTAATCTGTTTTGACACGGGAATCACTCCCGGGTTCTTATTATTTGGGGCTTCTCGCGCGTCCAGCCCAGCATGTCATATGTAATTTAAAAACCCGCAGAGAGAAGAAATCTCTCTATCTCTCGCTGTCTCTCTTTCTCTGTGTCTTTGTGTCTGTGTCTGCTACCTGCGCCTCCACCTCAACCTCCTCCGTCAACGTCTACCTTCTCCCTACTACACTAACCCCCTCCTCGTTGTTACTGCCACCCTCAACCTCACACTCAAACCTCCTCCTCCCTCCTCCCCCCTCCGCCACCCACCCCTACTACCTCCACCAACTCATTTCCCACCCTGCTTACCTCCCACTCCCAACCCCTCCTTGCTGCCCCAACTGCCACCTTGCTGCCCACACCTACACCCTCCAACCCCCTGCCAGCAATGTTAGTCTCCTCGACCCCTCGTCTCCTCCAACCCCCCTCCCCTACTTGTCTCCGTTCTACCGCCCCACCCTCACATCCGCCCACGCCCTTCCCTCCTCAGATGGGTCTGGGCAAGACCATCCAGGCCATCGCGGCGGCCTATGCCTACCGCGCGGAGTGGCCCCTGCTGGTGGTGGTGCCCTCGTCGCTGCGTTACCCCTGGGTGGAGGAGCTGGAGCGCTGGCTGCCAGAGCTGCAGCCCGGAGACATCAACCTGGTGGAGAGCCGGAGCCACACCGCGTGAGTCTAGTCATAATTCCCTCGTCAAAATGGAGTGTTAAACCAGACACTTTTATCTGAGTCACAGGGGAGGCGCAGAACCATTTCAACACTGGAAATCCGAGTAGGCTAGCAACAATGAAAACGTTTCTATGAACTTCTACTGGACAGAGTGCAGATGTTTTTTTTATTATTTTTTATTGATCACTCAAAATTAAAGAATTTAATTAGGAACACATCATTAACGTAATCACGCGTTACTTCTGATTTTTTCGTGCTGTCACGTTTTGACATTACCAAGGAGTGGTAATAAAGTGCTAATCACAATGATGTGATCATCACCCCTGAGAGACCGCGAAGCAAAAGAGAAAAAACGCCAGTCTTTCTGTTTCAACATAAGATATTTTCTCTCATCTCTGGTCTTTTTACTTTTACTTAGTTCATTCATCACCAAAGATTTCTTCCTTTTATTTCTTAGTTACCTCTGTGATACGCCATTCGTGATAGTTTTAGGTAATTTATTGTCACCTTGGAGATGGGAATACATTCTAAATAACCTTAAAGTAACACAGAAAGCAGCAAGGAAGCTGTGAAACTCTCACACTAGGGCGGGGTCGTCAAACTCAATGTGTTGATGACTGAAATCCAGATGCGAAAGCTCTCTCTCTCTCTCTCGAAGTTAAAATGATACCAGGCAGATGGCTTAACACTGCTCCAACATAGAGGAGAGAAAAGAGCTTAATTATGTGTGTGCTGGTTTTTTAGAGATAACGTGTGTGGTGTTGAAGTAAGCTTGTCAGGTATGCTTTTCGTAGTCTCAGTGAGAATGATGGCAGACAACCTCAAATTTGGCCATTCGCTTCATATTTACTTTGGACCAATCATGCCGCTGGAGGCGGGACGTGAAAGTGCGTGATTGGCCAACGGCGAACCCAAGCGCTTAGCACTAGTAAACTGTCAAAGAGTCTGTAAAGGTGTGAAAACAATACTGTGAACAACGCTCAGAAGAACACTCTTCATCATACCCAACTCAGGTAGGCTTGTCCATTACTTACAAGTTTGGTGTGTGTGTGTGTGTGTGTGTGTGTGTGTGTGTGTGTGTGTGTGTGTGTGTGTGTGTGTGTGTGTGTGTGTGTGTGTGTGTGTGTGTGTGTGTGTGTGTGTGTGTGTGTGTGTGTGTGTGTGTGCTCCCCCAGGGGCTTTGTCAGCAGCAAGGTGACGGTGCTGGGCTACGGCCTGCTCACCAGCGACGCCCGGCCCCTCCTGGAGGCCTTAGGTCGGCAACGCTTCTCCGTGGTGGTGGTGGACGAGTCGCACTACATGAAGACCCGCAACGCCGCCCGCACCAAGATCCTGGCGCCCATCGTGCAGAGCGCTAAGCGAGCCTTCCTGCTCACAGGCACGCCCGCGCTGGGCCGCCCCGAAGAGGTGAGGGGGGAGTTCGGTTAACATTACATTACGTTTTGCGCTTTCACCCAAAGCAACTTCAATAAGTACATTTGTCAGAAGAAGGAGAAACAATAATATACTGCTGTCGGTACAGTAAGGATGTTCATAAAACCAAGTGCCAAGCACTAACTATCGCTAGGTTAACCCATTCCCCGTGTACAACAAAGGTAGCTAGGATAAGACGCTACACAACTACTATAAAGTACTATAACTAAGTACGACATAATATAAGTGCGTACATTAAGTGCCAGGATGTACAACATACAATAAGTATTAGGGGTGGGAGGGGGTGGCTATGCAGAGTCTAGGTGAACTCTGAACAACTGAGTCTTGAGTTAACTGTTTGTAGCGCAACCAGAAAATGACATTGGATCAAGTACTTCTCCCCATGCAAAGCTCACGGGGCTTGCTTGTATCTGCTCTCTTCGCATAGGACTCAGGTCTATTTGGTAAGTGAAACAATCTAAAATGCTACTTCCAGCACTGCTTCCATGAGCCCCAACTCGTACTAAAATTTCCACCATCTTTTGCTTTAGCAAGACTCCAAAAACCACACCGGTATGTTCCGCTGTCCCACAAAAAACATATTTTATGTATTTTAACGGATAAATGTTGAACTTTTGAACGTCGTTCTTTAATGCCTGTGCCACTGAGATAACACATGACTGTTGAAGTTAAGTCCAAATATTGAAGTGTATGTTTTACTTTGTGTCTATTGCTTTTGACTTGATGAGAGTGGATATATTTGATAGGGATGGGTCAGAATATTTGATTATTTGATTATTCGTTCCCGAGGGTCAAAGCGGATTTTTTACATTTGGACGGTTAACATTTTTTCCCATTCAAATAAACCATTCATTTATATTTTCATGCGTTTTACAATCCAAATATAAAGTTTTTCACAAGCCATAACTTTGTTTCCTTGGTAACGCCTGACTAATACCTGGAACAATCATTAAAAACCTTACGGGAGGGTAATGATTGTTCCAGGTTTTAGTCAAACCCTCAGGCGTTAGAACGGGAGGTATTCTAGTCCAGTGGTTCTTAAACTTTTCCCCTGGCGACCCCCAAAAATTCCCTAGTGACGTCTGGCAACCCCCTCTTTATTTTTCTATTTAAAAAAAAATATATGCATAGTTATTTCGACCAATCATGTGTCTTTAAGCGCAAACAAACAGGGCCAGCAGTAATATAGTTATATATATATATATATATATTTTTTAATTTTATTTTAAAACCTACGGTGGCGCTGAGCATTCACCAAATAAAAAAAAGTTTCACAGCTAATGTAGCCGTTAGCACACTCAGGATCTCGTAATTACGAGATAATATCTCGTAATTACGAGATAAGGATCTCGTAATTACGAGAAAAGATCACGTAATTACGAGATACGGATCTCGTAATTATGAGATAAGGATCTCGTAATTACGAGATCAAATATCATATTTACGACATAAGGATCTCGTTTACGAGAAAAGGATCACGCCTCTCATTCATCAATAACGTTGCTGTCTAGCTGCAGGCCGGCAAAGATGACGCTATCTGACGCTATCGTATTTAATCTCCTGCTCGGGTTGAGGCATTGGGTAATATTGATGTTCCTTAAAAGAGAGGAGGGCATTAATATAAGTATGTCAACATTGCGCAGACATCTGAAGTCATTGGCCGGCAAAGATGACGCTATCCGACGCTATCGTGCTTTATTTCCTGCTCGGGTTGAGGCATTGGGAAATATGGATGTTCCTTAAAAGTGAGGAGGGCATTAATATAAGTATGTCAACATTGCGCAGACATCTGAAGTCATTGGGACTGTTCAGGAGAAAAGCCCAGTCGGAGCTGCTACAAGTGGCTCTCTTCCTGCAGGAGCAGTTGAACCAGTACGGGGAAATAGAATTTTTGTCCCACTGCCCACATTCAATTTTGTTTTAATATTGGCTGTGACAGTATGTCACATAATTAATGTATTCAAATAAAAAATACTATGTTCATAATAAAGGCAAACCCTGTCAGTTGTTAAATTATTTTAAAAAAAACCTTCACAGTGGTATAATGAGCACATACCGCTGACTGAAGTGATCTATTGCTTTTATACAACGGCTACTATTATGGCAAAACGAAAGCCATAGGCACACTACATTTAAAAAAAAACAACAAGAAAGTCAAAGTAGATGTTTTATTAAAGAATACAAAAAAGTAGTCCCTCCTGGCTGCCTTCAAAATGCACGACGGTCGCTATGCAACACACTTTAGCGTCCCTCAGAGAGAACGGTTGTAGCGGTTTCCACGTCAAAGTTTAAATATCTTTAAAGATTGATAGTATGAGTGACTACCAAGCCTGCTTGGATGCATTTCAGATGCATCAATTTGTATCCGTGAAGCATCCCGTACTGGTTCAACTGCTCCTGCAGGAAGAGAGCCACTTGTAGCAGGTCCGACTGGGCTTTTCTCCTGAGCAGTCCCAATGACTTCGTCTGCGCAATGTTGACATACTTATATTAATGCCCTCCTCACTTTTAAGGAACATCAATATTTCCCAATGCCTCAACCCGAGCAGGAAATAAAATACGATAGCGTCGGATAGCGTCATCTTTGCCGGCCAATGACTTCAGATGTCTGCGTAATGTTGACATACTTATATTAATGCCCTCCTCACTTTTAAGGAACATCCATATTTCCCAATGCCTCAACCCGAGCAGGAAATAAAGTACGATAGCGTCGGATAGCGTCATCTTTGCCGGCCAATGACTTCAGATGTCTGCGCAATGTTGACATACTTCATACCCTCCTCACTTTTAAGGAACATCAACAATTCCCAATGCCTCAACCCGAGCAGGAGATTAAATACGATAGCGTCGGATAGCGTCATCTTTGCCGGCCTGCAGCTAGCCAGCAACGTTATTGATGAATGAGAGGCGTGATCCTTTTCTCGTAAACGAGATCCTTATGTCGTAAATATGATATTTTATCTCGTAATTACGAGATCCTTATCTCATAATTACGAGATCCGTATCTCGTAATTACGAGATCTTTTCTCGTAATTACGAGATCCTTATCTCGTAATTACGAGATATTATCTCGTAATTACGAGATCCTGAGTGTGCTAACGGCTACATTAGCTGTGAAACTTTTTTTTATTTGGTGAATGCTCAGCGCCACCGTAAAAACCTGTCCTGTTCATCGCATGTTCCCACAATCGTACATACTGAAAGGAAAAGAAAATTAATAAAAAAAATTAATAATAATTAATTAAAAATGAAAAAAAAAAAAAAAATGTGATATTTTTAATGACCCACCAAAAACTTTCCGCGACCCCCACTTTGAGAACCACTGTTTTAGTCCACTCAGCTATGAGCCAGAGAGCTAACGTTATGCACTGTACATATTTATAATTTGAAATTCAGCCCAGTCTTTATACCACAGATACTATAGGGTCTATAGCATATAACCACGTTTTCTGATTACAGCTTAATGCATTTTTCACAATTTACCAGCTCTCGTTTGAAGGCTGAAAAGACAATTTGACTGGAACTACCTAGCAGGTAGTTGTTTTTTTGTGTTTAAGATATTAAGTGTTTTCTTGCCGATGATCCATGACTGCCTTTGGGAATGTCGGCACTCATCGAATAATGGATTATTCGTTCATACCACCCACTGATTGTTCGAACATGAAAAATGTGAGTTATTCACATCCCTAATATCTGACAGAGCTACGATGAGCATCAAGCCCCTTCTCTACCTTACAATTAAACATCAGCTCCAGACGAACTCTGTTCACACACTGCAGTTCATGTTATATCTGTAGAGCTTGATATTGCATCAAGTATGTCACTCTGGAAGACACCGTCATTCACAGTTAAGGCGTCAGAATATCGATAAGTCGTCACATGACCCCAAACCACCACAAGAAACGGCAGTATAAGGTGACATCAGTTTGCAGCAATTGACCTGTCGCTAAGCTCCGCCCTTAGAACGCTGATGAGCCAATGATATTCCAGCCTCAACTATACTCGGACATCGGCTCGGACAACTCCATTGAAGACAACAGGGAGGAGGCGTAATATAACAATTGAATGGTGGATTTATGTTGTTTGTGTAAAAAAATTAAACATAGACAAACGATGTGCTTGGGGTGCAACACGGACAGTCGGTATCCTGAGAGGCTGGAGAATGGGGTATATTTCATCCCTTTTCCCAAGCCACAACGGGGCAAGAAAAAGTGTGTAATGTGGATCAGAATACCAACTGAATTTAAGCTTGTTACCTTCGGTATGTATTTTAAACTTTTGAATACCCCTCCATTGCGTAATGTAGTCCCTTTTCGCCCAGAATTTCTCCAAAACCTGCTTTGATGGAATGTCAGCTGGCATTTTTCCATATGTTTTTGTTATTGAGTCTGGTATGTTTGTCTGAGTTCGTCATGGTAACGTCGGGGGGCGTGACTTAGCGACAGGTCAATTACCAACCAATCAATAACATTTACTTATGTTTCAACTTGTTGTGGGGTGTGTGTTGAAATTTATTGACATAAAAAAATTCTAAATGTTTTTCTTTCCATCATCATCATCATCATCCTCACTATGCACACACAGCTTTTTATGCAGATCGATGCACTGTACCCGAAGATGTTTGGAACTTGGACAGAGTATGCTAAGAAATACTGCAACGCACACTACAGGTAAAGTTATGGGTTATTTATGTTATTTTCCCAATAATGTTGCAACTTTGATTTGAGATTTTCAGTTTAATTTGTCAACTCTTACTGAAACCTTTTCTGTGACCACCAAATTCCTTATAACTTTATAGCCCTAATTGTATTAGTTAAGGAATTGTGCAATCATTTCTGTGTTACGTTTCTGCGATGAAAAGTCGTCCAAAAACCTATATCACATAGAATCATCAAAAACGGTTAAATGATCTAGGTAGAATTTGTTTTGCTTTAGCACCCAGCTGTCTCACGCACGCACGCACACACACACACACACACACACACACACACACACACACACACACACACACACACACACACACACACACACACACACACACACACACGTATACCAATACCAAGTCAGGGCGTGCTGAGCTCGGAGCAGCAGGAGGTTCCCTGCTGTGTGTGGAGGAGGAGAGAGGGAGACAGGTGGCGTTCACAGACAGCCAGCCTGGGAATGCCAAGTGGCCGGTCACCATACGGCCGGCATCACGTCTTTCCAAAATAAAATGGATAAAAGAGATACGCTAAGACAAAGCATCAAACGCATCCCATTGGCTGTCCGTCAAAAGTGACCCCACGGGCACACGGTAAGGAGGAGGGGGAGGCCGGGGGAGCTTGATGATGATTTTGATCATGATTCCAAATTGGGGGGGAGGGGGGGGTCCGTGCAAATAACTTCCTAGCTCCTGCCCAAGCCACATTTGACAACTAAATTTGGAAGAATAGTTTGCGCTATTTATCCACTAAAATAACGGCCACTAATACACACACAGGAGTTCACTACAAGCACCTAGTGCAGTGGTGCTTGTAACATGTCAAGAAAGACGGAATGCTTTAACATTCAGATCAGCATTAATTTTCACTCATCGGCATCGCTGTAATTCGTGTCAAGAATACGTAAAAGAGCAAAAAGGTTGCGACAAGACTAGAAGCACGCTGGTCTGTAACCACAACTGGGAATCCCCTTTTGACTTTCTCTAATTGAGCGTAGCGGTCTCTGCCCCTTTTCCACCTGCACCTAATAACCTCCAAGCTCCAAGGCGTTCCTATCTCACCACGGGACCTCTGGAGCGAGCTGCTCCACATCAGAGGAAGGGCTTCTGATCAGGATTGTGGAGGCAGTGATATCCACTTCATTTACATGGGATGAGTGCTGAGAGGCGAGAGAGAGAAAGGAGCTTCCAATAGTGAAACCGACTCCACATTGATCCTCAGGGCTGATATGAAGTGAAATTATCTGTGCCTGAAATGATCAATTACATTCGAAGACACCATAGAGAATTGCCTTTCTTGACGACAATAAAAGGAGCGGAACTCGCACACCATGTAGCCGATGCAACAATACGTTTTTATTGCATAAAAGTTTAAAGAGCTACCCAAAGTGCGTGCAAAACGTTTTCAGTCCCATTCAGACCATCCTCAGTGCAAACATACAAAGGTAAAAGACTTCTTTATATAGACTACGCCTAGTTGGTGGCAGACATGTCAATCAAAAGGTCAGGTAGGTTGATGTGTTTTGAATAGACAGTTTAAAAGGCACCGCTCACCTGTTTTCACTTTTCTTGACAACATACATGGCCGGGCTCAAGCCTGAATTCAGGCACCATGCCTGAACTCTATCAGGCCTGGATCCTCCTCATCTTTGTTGTCCTTCTCCTCGTGTCGTTGTTATCTCACTTCAGGGTCTGTCAACAGCTCGAGGAAAGAAGAGGAATGTAAATTGTGTAACATTCTCTTGAGATAAAGAATCAACTCATCCCCGTCTCTCAGCCTGCCCTCACACGGTGGGACAAAATATCGATACGGCGATATATCGTCACACTTCTTCGTGCGATTTCGGCAATCGATACGCATATTCTTCAATAATTATATATTTTTAAGAATTGATCATGTATGTTTATTCATTAAGAGTTAGAATATATATATTTATTACACGGCTCTTCTCAATGCCGTGGAACGCTCCGTTCACTTGCATGGGCCCTAAACAAGTTGAATTATGTTTGATAATTCACCGTTGCTAAGTATAATTGACCGCTGATAAGGAAAGTGGATTTTTTGCCGTCTTTTCATCACTCCACAAGAAGTCCGGTAACTTATCAACCCCAGCGTACTCGGTTGCTAAGCGACGTCAACATCTTTAGCCGACTATTTCTCTGTTGTTCAACCCTACGAATGCTAGTAACAAACAAATTGTAAAAAGACAAACCGTGTGAAGTTATTTTTTTCGTTTTGGCAAGTAGCCGTGTAATAGCGGGATAATGTATAGAACATCGCCGGTCGTTATCGAAAATAAGCCCCTTCATGGCGAAGCGAGACACCTCCGCTGCGTGTCGGTGTCCTGTTCGTCCTGTTGGGGCTTATTTTCCCAATGATGACCGGTGTTCTATACATTATCCCTTACATATAACTATTGCTCGATAATTTCTATAATAAAATAAGGCACACTAAACTGATTTCCCTGCTCCTCAAGGTGGCGCTCAACACATGAATGAAGATTTGGACCATGAATAAAGACAGAAATCCAGCACTTTACCTTTTCAGTCAGTTAGCATTCATTGTGAGACATATATCGTGATGAATCATTATCGGATTGTCTAACAATATATCGATTATTTCAGATTTGCTGTATTGCGATGTTATCGGTATTGCGGGTCATGTATCATGTTGTTTCGTGAGGTACCGTGTGATTCCCACCCCTACCTCATACTAGTGTCGCCCCCCACCCCCCCAGGTACTTTGGCAGGCAGCGACAGTGGGACTCCCGGGGCTCCTCCAACCTGGAGGATCTTCACCAGCGCCTCAACCAGATCATGATCCGCCGCCTGAAGGCCCAGGTGCTCACCCAGCTGCCCCCCAAGGTGCGCCAGCGGATCCCCTTCGACCTGCCCAAGGATGCCGCCAAGGTACCAGTCTGACCCCGCTCAAGTCTGGGTGAATGGAGAGTTCACTGTCTTCTGCTTTGTATTTGTTTCGACCAATCATGTGTCTTTAAGCGAAAACAAACAGGGCCAGCAGTAATCTGTAAAAATAAAATATTTAAAGGTTAAAAATAATATTATTTTGCGTAAAATATGTTTAGATGAATTATGCAGTGGTGGGTAGAGTACTGAATATCTATGCTCAAGTAAAACTACAATAACTTCCTTTTAAATCGATTTGAGTAAAAGTAAATATTCCAATTTGAAAACCTACTTGATCAAGAGTAAAATAGTACTTTGTTATAAAGCTACTCAAATTACAAGTTACTTTAGATTTTTGTATTGGAGTGCTTGGATCAGTGAAAAATATATAACGTGTGTGACTGAGTGAGTGAGAGAGAGAAAGAGATGCACCCTTAAAACATTTCTTCACAAGTTGCTTCATTACAAAAAATGTATTTAATTTAAAAAACATTTACACTAAAATGTAAATTAATTTCAGCTCTGTGCGTATGACGAAAGGCAAGAGCTTTGTAGGAACACAACCAATGATAAACTAGCATGCACGCACACTCACAGCCAGACACAACAACGACAAACAAGTTCTAGAGTGGTCTGCAGAATACAGAGCCTGTGTAACATAGCATCTTAGAATTATATAAACTCTACATGGACCGTAACCCCGCACCCCCTGATGAAATATCTTGTGTCTGCGTCATGGACATATTATAATGCATCCATGGCGTTCCTAGTCCTCAGTCCCAACATAACGGTCGACTCATCTCCTTGGCTATGGAATCCCATCAATGTTGCAACCTAGGGAGGGCGCGTCGCTAACGTGTACCCTAGTATTACAGTCAACAAAGATAATGTGTTAATCAAAATACTAATTTTAATGAAGGCACAATGGAAAATATAATTGAGTAAAGAGTAGAATTCTAAATCAAATATGTACTTGAGTAAGAGTAAAATTACAGACTTGTAACGCGTCACTACCCACCTCTGGAAGTGTGTGTGTGTGTGTGTGTGTGTGTGTGTGTGTGTGTGTGTGTGTGTGTGTGTGTGTGTGTGTGTGTGTGTGTGTGTGTGTGTGTGTGTGTGTGTGTGTGTGTGTGTGTGTGTGTGTGTGTGTGTAGGCCTATATATAATATGAATACACAAAAAGACTGTCTTAAAATCGTTTAAAAAATATAATAATACTTAGTGCTCTGCATTCCTAAAAACAGAGCTCCCCCGGAAACGTGGAAATAACGCATTAAGGGTTACAAGCAGTCAATTGTGTGTGTGTGTGTGTATTTGTGCGTCCGCCACCTGTGTGTATTCCACAATGAGTCTAGAAGGGTGTTTACAGTGGAGCCTGCAGCCATAGAGGAAACAAAACAGACAGTGAAAGCATGTTTTTAAAGTCCGGGTCAGAGAGTTTGGTTTTATCAATTTATCGGTGAGTGGCTGGTCCCATGCAGTGGAGGCATGCTAGACACCGCTCATTGGTGTACTGCCTGTACAGCAGCGCTGTATGCACCACCATGATGAACCGATCAATGCACTACTCAATGAAATCCCACAACAAACCATGGTATTCTCAGACAGTACTCAAGTTTGTTATTGAAAGCCGTGCTGGGGAAGGTTGGAATTATAATGCGGGCTCAACATCAAAACAAACAAAGGAAATAAATTTGGCGTTGTTTTGTCATCATGAGAAAGAGAGAGGAAAGAGAGAGAGCGAGAGATACCCACTTCATGTGCACATAAAAAGCACTCTTTTTTTTCTGAAATGCAGTTAGGGTTGCTTCTGTTTAAGGATGATATTGTTTGCATCCATCTTTGTGTGTGTGCATACGAACTTCCATCGCAATTGCATTTCTGCAGACAGGGACTCTGCAACCTAAGCAAAATGGCCTTGGCCATAGCGCTCCTTCAATAAGAAATAATGAAAACCTTTAAAGCTTTCGCCCAAACAGTGTCATACCTTGTGCAAGACGACAGCTGCATTAGGCATTCCAGGGCACCTCTTCCATAGACCCAAATGGGCTCAATATGATTACAGTGTTTCACCTATTAGGGCCAGCCGGGCACACAAGAGTGCAAGAACACAGAGAGAGGATAATGTCAGAAATGTGTGCCCAAATTTTTTCTTTCTGTCTTTGTGGGGCTGAACTTTCAAGACATAGACGGGGAAAAACATTCTGTTTGGCGGCTTTATGGGCTTAATGGGCCTCTTTGTCTTTCTTACCTAGGTTTAAACGGGATTAATCTTATCTTGCACTGTGTGTCCAGAGCCACGTGGTAATAACCATTTTAGCTGCCAGAGCGGGCTGCAGATGGAGGAGGGCCATCCCTTGTCCACATAGGGACAAATCCATCACCTGGCGTACCTCAAAACCCACTTAATTCTGATGCCGCGACACATCGTGATGTTTTAAAGCTGCACTTTGTGACTTCTTTTCACTGTGGCCATCCATTTTGATAATAATAAAACACATCCACCCAAGGCTCTGTCGGTCCAACGATGGCTTTGCCCCCACTCTGAATCAATTTGGTTTGTGGGGCGAACAAAGTGGGAGAAAATTACATTTTGGACCGAAAATGCTAGTGCTATAAAGGAGTACGGATGTAGGCTCGGTTGAAACGGTTTGTATTTAGTTCTCCGGTTCACTCGTAATTAATGTGCAAGAAGTGCAGTGTTGAAGTTGTAGTGCTGGTCTCTGACCTCCCTGCAAGCTCATCCTATCCAAATAGTGTTTTCTTATGTGCTGTGCCACGCGAAAGGGTAAGTCAAACCAAGCGATCCTCAGATACCGATATCAAGTTTAAAATGAGATTTGTACAATGATTTCTGCTTCTGGTCAATACTGCCCGGCTCAAAGTACAAACCAGTATTAACATGAATGGCAGCCCTCAAGAGCATCTCCCAAGTAATGTAAACCAGTTAATGTAATCGATAAACTATTGAAACCTTGAAAACCCATGTGCTGAGCAATACAACTCCTGGATCTTACAGCAACCGTTCCACCTCCCGATGAACACACACCCCCCAACCCCCCGACTGAGACCTGCTCGATATAGAAAACCCTTGCAGGGGAAAATTAAGATTGCAACGCGGGTACAGATTTTTATTACAGGGGAGGTTTATTTTTTATACGTTTGGTTTAAATGGTCTGCTTAATCACATAATGTGATGGATTTCTGCTTACAAACAGAACCAGTAAAAACTTAAATTTTCCCAACCCGTAACCGCGCTCCGCTGTCCAGCCCCCCCTCCCCCACTGCCCCGTGCCTCATCTTACTCCCTAATGATGGCTTTATCTCTCCGGGCCAGACGCTTTTTATTCCCCTCTTGCCCTTTACGTTTCCCCAGCCCTAACCTTTTTGGCGGCGCTAAATCCAGAGCCACGATGAATGTCGCCAAGTGCTCTGCCTCTCTGGCTTTCTTTTTTTCTCTCTTTTTCACTCTCTTTTTCTCCGTCTCTCTTTCTCTCTCTCTGTCTGTCTGTCTGTCTCTGTCCCTTTATCTCTCTCTCTCTCTCTCTCGTTCTCTCGTTCTCTCTCTCTCTCTCTCTCGTTCTCTCTCTCTCTCTCTCTCTCTCTCTCTCTCGTTCTCTCTTTCTTTCTTTAAATGTTTCGCGGTACTGTGCTTCCTAAAGGAGATGTGACACTTTTCCCACTTTTTCTTTTTTCTTTTTACCCTTCCAACAAATTAATCCTGACCCAATCCTTCTGTGGCCAGCAGGTTTTACTGCACATTGTGGCACCAAACGCTGCCTACACCAGGCTATAGCTATTAATACAGTCCTAACACATTAGAACACCGTGGCAACAACCGTCATGCTCATGCCTAGCATACGCTCGTGGACGGTACAAGAACGCCATCTCAAGGGCTTTGGCGAGTCCAGGCCTCACTGTAGTCAACACATGGCAAATATTACACATTGTGTTGACAAGAGTGGGATCAGAAATGAATAAATACAACCAGACCTCATTGGCTTGATATGACTCTGAAAGGTTTCCCACCCAACAATTGGCTGCTAGGTGAATTAGGTCGAGTGGGCGAACTTTCTCCAGCCCCCCGTTTCATATGGGCTAATACACTGGGGGGGGGGGGGGGGGGGGGGGGAGGGCGGTCTGTAGCTTATTGGTTTAGGCTGGGCTATTGGGAAGGAGTATCCATTATATGAAGAGCATTCATATTATTGTTGTCAACCACGGCCCAACATCAACTAGGTACATCACGGAACCAACATCCTCTCCTCCTCCCTGGCTTTAAATACCTCTAGCCAACCACCATGAGGGAGGGGGGGTGAGAGGGAGGGGAGGTCCGGGTCACGTTTGATTTATTGAGCCTGGCCGGGTGCCTCTCCATCTCCGACCCGGAGCTTGTCACCAGCATTGCTATAATTGGGAGAAGGGCATGACCCACCTAGCAGGGGAGTGGGCGCGGGGGAGGGAGCAGTATCTTAGGGATTTCATGCTCTTTCCATTACATTCTCTTTCTTTCCCTCTCTCTTTCCTCTTTCCCTCTCCCTCTCTTTACTTCCATGTCCCGCCATTTCTCCTGCCTTCCCCTCTCTTTCTCTCCCCCCTCTCCTTTTCCCTCTCTTTCTCACTCCCCCTCTCTCCTTTCCCCCCTCTCTCCTTTCCCCCCTTTCTCCTTTCCCCTCTCTATTTGCCTCTCCTTTCCCTTCTCTTTCTCTCTCCCCTCTTCTTTTCCCTCTCTTTCTCTCCCCCCTCTCCTTCTCTTTCTCTCTCCCCCTCTCACCTTCCCCCTCTCTTTCTCACTCCCCACCTCTCACCCTCTCTCTCCTTTTCCCTCTCTTCATCTCCCCGCATGTCTTTCTCTCACCCAGCCAGTTCTTACTCTTTCCTTTTCTCTTTTTCCTCTCTTGCAGATTTTACCTCCCTCCCTCCCTCCCTCCCTCCCTCCTCCCTCTCCCTCCCCCCTCTCTCCACCAGGCAGAAGTAGGGCAGCCAGCTGTACCATTAATTGTTTTACCCTTTATAAGTCCCAAGAACAGCACAGCGCTGCACAAATGTGTGTGTGTGCCAGTGTGGATGTGCAGGTATGTGTGCATGTTCATTGCTGCCCTAGTGTGTCCTTTTTTATATGTGTATGTGGGAATATGTGTGTTGTTTTGTGTTCGAGTTTGTTCTTTCTATTTGTTTGTGTGTGTGTGTTTATGAGTGGCCATGTGAATGTGTGTGTGTGTGTGTGTGTGTGTGTGGTTGTGTGTGTGTGTGTGTGTGTGGTTGTGTCTATGTATCCTCTTCAACCCAGCCTCCTCTGCTCTCTCTCCCCCTCCAGGAGGCGTCGTCCTGCCTGGAGGCCTGGGAGAGGATGATGCAGGGCATGAGGTCGGGGTCCACCGCCTCGGAGAACCCCTCCTCCGAGGTCATGTCCCTGGTGACGCGCATGTACAAGCAGACCGCCATCGCCAAGGTAACTGTGACTATAGTTTTGAACCGATTTTGAACTCTGGTATTAGTAGCTCAGGAGGTAGAGCGGGTTGGCTGGTAACTGGAAAGTCCTCTTAACGGAGTGTTGAGGTGTCCCTGAGTAAGACGCCTCACCCTGATGCTCCTGACGAGCTGGCTGTCAAACTGCGTGGTTGACTCCGCCGTCGGTGTCTGAATGTGTGAATAAATGGTTGTAAGTCACATTGGATAAAACCTTCAGCAAAATCCCCTAAATGGAGATTGTATTATTTCACCTCTAAAACACCTCTAGACTTCGCCAATAGGATAATGGGACTAATGGGGATAGTGTAGTGGTTAGGGCGTATGCCTCCAAACTGTCGGGTTGTGGGGTTTTAACCCTGTTATCCGCAGCCTTGCCTAAGGGCATCCTTGAGCGAGAGGCCCTCGCCCTTTCCTGCTTATTAGGGGCATGTATCGGATATTCTGGGTAAGAGTGCCTGCTAAACCCAAACGGATGGAATTGAACAGTATGTACATACATAACCTCTCTCTGGCTGGCGGTCGATATCTCCAGAGATTACCGCCAATCAGGGTCAAACAGTGAGAACACACCCCCTGCGGCGCAACACATAGGAGCCCGAGGAAGAATCCATGACTGGAGACCTCTCTGCCGCCTCCCTCTGTGTGGGGGCTGGCCTCTAATCCACACCGTTTTCCCGCCAGACTATCCACACCGTGTAGTATTCAAGTATTCAAACGTAAATCAACATAAACCCAACTGCTTAAATGGTTCTGTGGCTTGTTAGTGAGGTTATAAAACACGAGTGACGCCGTATGACGGCCGCAGCCGCGAAAAGCCCTCGGTGAGACCGCCGGCAGAGGCCGTCGCCACGGTAACCGCGACTAATGGTTACCGGTGAAAGCACTTACAGCACAGCGGGGGTGAAGGGAGGAGGAGGGGTGGGACGAGGTGAGACGTGGCCCAAGCGCCTGTACGTCGGCACGGCATAATTTGGCGCTGTTGCGGAATGCTGAGGTTATGTCGCCATGGAAACGTTTATTTTCCTCCCACTCTTCTCCTCAGTATCCATCTCCTCTGTTAAGTCATTAGGGGAGGTTTGCGGTGAATTAGCCTAATTGGATGTACGATACTGCTACGATAGAGTCTAATATACATTGAACCCGTGGCCTCCGCCCCCCCGAACTCTGCCCCTCCCCGAGCAGCGACGCTAACAAAGCTAGCGAGGTCCGGAAATGACCGGCCAAGGCCATCGATCGGCCGCCGGACCCTGGGCTCACTGGACATACCTACGCTCTGATTGGATTTCTACTTGGTTTCTCTAGCCTGACCCACCCAGGCGTTCGTTCTGATTGCATCCAGCGAGAACGCCCCAAAACCCAACGAAAACCCACTCAACTGAACCGGAGAGGAAACCAAACCCAACCAGAGCCAAATATTACTTCCACCACTCCCCCCGCCCCCCCCCCCCCCCCCCCCCACCCCCCACCCCACTAGATCTCATTTCCTCTCCCGTCACGATTTGGCCAAACCCCCAAACCTTATTTCCTTTTAACTTAACCTTAGAACTTCAGGGTACAACATCTCGACAGCACTTTTAGAAATATTTTATTTGATATATCTATTATTGGTGTTTGCACTTTATGGCCTGCAAGGGACGGGGAGGAAGTCGCTGGGGAGGAGTCACACATCTATGTCACCTCAGCTGCCAATGCCCCTCACTGCCAGGCACACATAAATGACCTGCACCCCCCACTCTCTGTCTGTCTCTGCCTTTCTTTCTCTGCCTCTCTCTGTCTCTGTCTCTCTCTCTCTGTCTCTTTCTGCTGGTCTTTCTCTCTGTCGGTCTCTGGCTCTCTATCTGTCGGCCTGTCTGTCTTTCTGTTTGTCTGTCTGTCTGTCTGTCCGTCCGTCCGTCCGTCTGTGGTATTGGGTGGTAGGGTGGAGGTCGGGGTCTCCCCCCTCCAAGCCTCTACTTCCAGTTACCCAGGCAGGAGGTGCTGTGATGGGGCACTTTAAAGTGCTCTAACGCCTCTGACAACAGGGAGGAAAAGTTGGTGTGCTAATTAAAGTTAGCGAAGGGAGGGAAGGGGGGGCTGAAAAAAAAGGGGAAAGTCAAGTTGTTAGCAACAAGGGCAAACCAGCCCCCCCCAACCCCTTCCCCTTTCCATACTCTCCACCAATCAGCACTGACCATCTCCCCCCTTCTGAAAATAGCACACAACCGGGTCGATGACAACCTGGGCGAGGAGATTCATTACACCGCGCCGCGGGTAATTATCGCCAAGGCTAATTATCGCCCCGGCTACGTCGGAATACTCACGCCAGTTTGGCGTCTGACAGGCGCTGGACGTTGTTCAGGGCTTTTTCTCGGCGGCAATTCCCGATGCAGAACGCCTCGGAGAACGTTGGCGGGAGAGAAGTGCGGCACGGCCCATGTGGCCGCCGTGCCCCAATTCTAGTCACTACGTCTGATCTCTGCACAAACTCTTCACTCCTGGCATCCCCCTCCGACCCAGATACAGCGGGCCACCACGTTAGGGGGGGGGGGGGGGGGGTCGACTCTCGATAGATGGATAGCGATGCTCCCTATAGATGGATAGCGATGCTCCCTATCCATCTATGCGAGGCGTAATCACCTCAATGACTTCTGATTCATACTATAATCTGGATCAAAGGTGTCCTTAATCACCTGTGACTCCGTTTATAGACTTAGGGTCGTCACCCCCGGTGACTGATGTCATCGTGGCCGTCAAACAGTGACGGAGATCATGTAGAACAGAGTGATGCTTTCAACTCTTTGTGATTCCACAAAGAGTTATATCACATCATAAAAAAAATATTTGAATGGAGTAATATATGGCTTGCTTTACTCCTTTCTTTTACGTTTCTCAACCAGAGAGAAAATCTTTCTTTGGGCAAACTCCGTTGGCAGCTAAGTAATAACATGATGTCCCCTGCTGGTAAATCATTGACCTGCTTTTACTATCTGCCCCCCCCCCCCCCCTCCTCTCTGTAGGTCCTGGCCCACAGGCCGTCCAATAGGAAGTTAATTACAGCTGTAGACCAGCCGTTAATAAACTGAGGTGTGTGTGTGTGCGTGCGTGTGTGTGTGTCCAGGCAGGGGCTGTGAAGGACTACATCAAGATGATGCTGGAGACGGAGCAGATAAAGTTCCTGGTGTTCGCCCACCACCTCACCATGCTGCAGGCCTGCACCGAAGCCGTCATCGAGGCCAAGGTAATGCCCCCTACCGCCACCAGTCCCCCGACCGCCGCACCATCCCCCCCTCCCACCATTATCCCAACCACAAGCCCCCCCCCCACCACTACCAACCCCCTAGCCCCCACCTCCAATACTACCACAACTACCCCCCCCCCCCCCCCCCCCACCACCACTATCCTCCCCTACCACCACAAGCCCCCACTAACCCCAACACCACCAGCACCCCCACAAGCATCCACCACCACCAACACTATCCCCAACCCCTCCACCACCACTATCCTCCCCCATCACCCCAAACACCACCAGCACCGCAACAAGCCCTAACCACCCCTCCCCCCAAACCACCACTTCCACCATCCCCATTATTTTGGGTCTAAGCGGACAACAATTTTTTAAATTGGTCCAGTATTGAGCGAGAATGCGGAGCCGTAATCCGTGAGATGCGCTGCAGGGTAACCCTCTTGGTCCGTAGCACCCCAAAGGATCCCTACAGAGAAATAACCCTGTTGCTCTTTACCTTTCGCTTGATCCGACCCGTTTTGTGTCCAGCCAAATCTCACGGTGAGCCGGTGGTGGAAGAGTTCAGTTGTTGCAGGAAGAGAAGGTGGAATCGTATGAGAGGAGTGCCTGCCAGGGGTGCTGGGTTAGACTACAGGGAGCGTAGCTTGGTGTTTTCTTGAAGATCTGTTTGAAAGAGGGTTAAAGGCCCACTATGCAGGATCGGCCATTTCTTCGCTGTTTTCTTGGTTTGTGCACGCACTTTTCTCTACACAGCGCCCCCTACAGCTTCGTAGTAGATATTTTACAACACTGTCGTAACAACTCGTTGACGACCCTTCCCCATGCACTTCTACGCTAGCCATGTGCATTTGATCCATGTGAATGCAACAATTGCCTCAAAACTGTCTGTTTATATCTAGCCGGTGCCATGTTTGGGGGTGTGTCTGTGCCGTAAAGCAGTTTCTAAACTACAATCGGACTACATTTTCGAGGCGCGATTGGATACTTCCGCTGCGTCACATCCAGATTGTGTCGGTCCGAACGGAGCAAGTTGCATATTCGCTTTTTCCTTGGAGAAACGACAGGGGGCAATGAAACACCCGCCAAACGACCAAGAAATGGTTGTAGAACGATCAAAACGACTCTCAACCTGCATAATTAAGGTTATTTTGGCAAAAAAAATTGCATAGTGGGCCTTTAATATGCTACTGATGATAGTGCGCTGATTGTAAACGTTATATTTGACTACCTCTTGTATCTTTGATTCCTGTAGAGATATGTTTCAGGCTGAACCTTAAATTGTTAGTCTGTTCTCAATTTCAGCAGGATTTTCTCTGCTTCAATTAGCACCGTTTAGTAGACTAAACAAAAGTTGCATACAATCATTGACAAAATAACCAAATGGAAATTTTCGTAATGAATATGGTAACTTTCTGCTAGTTTTTTACAATGCTTTCCCTTGGAAAGTTCCCCCGCATTCAATTAATTGCACATATACTTCACGATAAAAGCCCCCCCGGTGGTTTTAATATCATACAACCCACACAGAGCACTAATAGTTGGATTAATGGTGTCTAGTGCTCCTTCATATTTCACTTGCTGTCCGTCTGACCGACCGGAGAAAACCTAAATTGGTCACATGATATATTAGACCCTGCTGTGTGTCTGAGTGGCAAAACCTCTGTTCATCCCCCTCCTCACTCCCTTACCTCTCCATCCCCCCCCTCTCTCTTTCTCTCTTCCCATCTCACACTCTCTGTCACTCTGCAATACTTAATCTGTCTCACTCCCTCTCTCTCCCCCTCTCCGTCTCTCCCTCTCTGTCTCTCCCTCTCTGTCTCTCCCGCTTTCCCTCTATGTATCTCCCTCTCTGTTCCTCCCTCTCCGTCTTTCCCTCTCTCTCCCTCTCCGTCTCTCTGTGTCTCCTTCTCTCTGTCTCTCCCTCTCCGTCCGTCCCTCGCCGTCTCCCTCCCTCTCTATGGCTGTATAGAGTAGTTGTACTTACACACAAGCTGGTACATCCACCATGATGTAACTCTGATGTCACAGGCTGGACACATACACACACGACACACACACATACACACTATTTATTTTGTGACTGTATGCAGTGAATGCAGTTTCCCTGGTGACCGGTCTACAGTCTCTTTTCTTATGGAAGGGGGGAGGGGGAACTAGTAGAATAAAAGGCGATGGAGGTAAGATGCAACGGCTATTATTTGAGTGGAAGGCAAAGAATATTAAAGCCAATTTAAGACTGCTCCCTGCTCAGTACTGACCAAACAGGGCGTCTCTCCAAGATCAGTTTGGGGAATCTATCTTGCTTGTCAATCATCGGTGTTTGAATGTAACACTCCTCAATGGCGGAGAGATGAAGAGAGGGAGGGGCCTTTGAATTTTATTTTTGTTGCGTTCCAAAATGTTGCTCTCATCATCTCTGTGCTCTCTCTCTCTTAAACATTCTGGAATGTGACCGGCAGCATGTTGAACTCGTCAGCCGTCTTCTCCAGGGATGAGGGACTGATAGCGTATGGGGGGGTGTTTATTCTCAACTCAATCTGTTGGGTGACAGAAGTGAAGATCCTCCTTTGGATTGTTCTCACCACAGCCCAGAAAGACTTATTTTGTCATCGAGGCCAAGTTCTTCCTATTTAAAACAAAATACAAAATCTGTTTGTGTTTGGCTCCAGAACCCATTTTGAATGCGTAGGGGTTTAGTTTCTCCAAAAGTGTGGTATTTTCTTGCAACGACAACCACTTCTCCTTTTTCCCCTCAGTCAGAGAAAAGGTTTGAGTTTGGAACTCAACCGTGGTTTTACTTCTAGCTTCTAACCTGTGTGTGTGTGTGTGTGTGTGTGTGTGTGTGTGTGTGTGTGCGTGTGCGTGTGCGTGCATGTGCGTGCGTGCGTTTGAGTCGTGTCACACGGGTTGGCAAAGTGTTGGCTGATGTTGTTGGAACGCCTCGGCATGCGGCAACACCTTCCACGGCGAGGACAAACTCCCACCTATCCCCCTCCTTCTCCCCCTATTCACACCCGCCAATTAACAGAACACGTGATTTATAAATTTTGATTTTCGGTTTCTATTTTTAGTAAACATGGTGCGGGTCTTGCAGTGAGGACTTGGAGGTTCTGGGGAATGGTTTTTATTTTATCTTTTTATATGACACACCATATGCTGTGATGTAATCTTAGGTTTAACTTTCAGATTCGCTTTCAGTTTCAGTTTCAAGTAAATATTAAATAAGAAAACATTTTCAATAATAGTAATAATAGTTCAAATATTTGTTGTATTTACAAAAACATTTTTGGAAAAAATAAATCGTACACAGAAATTCTTCTGGTTGAAATGACCAATGAAAAGGGGCGAGCTTCAACTTCCGCAATCATCAGACCGTCCTGTCTCCCGTCCCCACAATATTCGGTCTGCAACAGGAATTGCTTTCAAGCGTTAGTTTTTTTCTTATTCATTTTGAACGCTTTCAAGCGTTTCAGTTAGGCCCGATGCAATCAATTCGTTTTTTGTTTTTTCATATTTTGCTTTGAGTGTTTGACGCCTAACTCGGAAGTCACTTTGGTGGAAGGCTAAACGTAATGCACTGCCTTTATTGTACGGTCTCTGTGTGGCTGGTCTACCTGCTTGGCCGGCTTGCAAGCAGTGAGATTTATTTTCGTGAAGCCTACGCTTGAAAGGTGATGGCATTTGTTGTGCAGTCGCTAGGCAACCATGCTCCATTCGCGACAGATTCACCAGTGCTTGCAGCGTATCAAACCTATAAAAAAGTATATTGAAGATTTACAACCATTACAAAATCAGATCAAACAGCAAAAGACTTGCCAGTTTCATAAAAAATGGCAGTGTGGCAGTTTTCTGGTGGGATCTTTTCCTGCTAAATGTTTGCCCACAGGCAAATAGAAACCCCTGGACAAAAAACTATTTAGGAAGAAAACAAATGTGAAAGAGGACACATTAATTACTTAGATTTCATATACTTGGTTGTATGTATCATTGGACAAATGACACTGCAAATGCAAGAGACCTGACTCCTGTGTTTAGTTTCTGAATGTCCTCGTAAGATTTAGTCGCCTGCTTCCTAAGAAAATTGTCAGCTGGAATTCAACATTTTGCTGAACTCTCCATCTTGTATGAAGCATGAGGGGATTGTTTCTAGAAGGTTATATTGCTGTGTCGTTAGAATCGGGGCCAGCGGTTGAGATTTTGACCCTCAGCCGTGAGGTTCTGGGGTCTGGATTCAAACCGGATTGCCCGCAGTCCGAGCTGTAGGAATCATTGAGCTGCCCCCTGAAGCCCTTCCTGCTACCTAGTGACTTGTATCTGTAGTCATCGTAGGGCACTCCTGGGTAAAGATATTATCTTATTGAATACTATGGTAGATGGAGGTAAAGTTATTGGCTAAATGACTGAATATATGGTAGATGGAGGTAAAGGTATTAGCTAAATGACTGAATACATGGTAGATGGAGATAAAGGTATTAGCTAAATGAATGAATACATGGTAGATGGAGGTAAAGGTATTAGCTAAATTAACACATGGTATATGGAGGTAAAGACTGTGTCACGGGCCCTCTTCAGGTGGGCTACATCCGCATCGACGGCAGTGTCCCGTCCTCCGAGCGGGCCCAGCTGGTGCGCAAGTTCCAGACGGACCCGGCCATACGTGTGGCGGTGCTGAGCATACAGGCGGCTGGACAGGTGCCTGCTCGTCCATCTGGCCCTCCATCCATTATTTGTCTATGTCTGTCTGTCATCCATTTCTCTATATCTATACCTGCCTGTCTGTCTATCTTTCAGTTTTATATATCTGTCTCTGTCTGTCTGTATGTAAATGTATGTATTCATGGGTCTCTGTCTCTTGTCTGTCTGCCTTTTTTTCCCTCAATTTCTTTCAGATCTGTCCGTCTCTCTTGCTCTGTTTCTCTGTCTTTCTAGCCATATCATACATTGTTCAATATCTGTTTCTAGCTATATGTCTGTCTGTCTGTCTGTCTGCACAGCCTACACCGTCTCTGATCCATACTTCTAGTGACTGATGTTTAGACTTGTGTTTCTGGTTCTGTTCTCCTGCATTGACCAACTTCCTGCCCCCCCCCCAGGGCCTGACCTTCACAGCGGCGAGCCACGTGGTGTTTGCCGAGCTCTACTGGAACCCCGGGCAGGTGAAGCAGGCGGAGGACCGGGCGCACCGCATCGGCCAGACCTCCTGCGTGCACGTGCACTACCTCATCGCCAAGGGGTCCTTCGACACCGTCATGTGGGCCATGCTCAACCGCAAGGTGGGTGGGGGGGGGGGATGAGCAAGGAAACTAAACATGAAGAATAAATAATAATAGTTGGAGTTTTAGCGACGATGACAACAGTGCTCCTATTCTTAATCTAGGACCACAAAAAAGGATCGAATTAAAAAATCTGAATAGAATATAAATGCTAAACATTGGGATATATTTGATACAATGATACAATGGAGTAGGCGTACCATGTGTGCGTTTTTCCCTTAAAAAAACATTGAGGAACATTCTAAACAGCGATGTCTGCCCTATGACCTCCCTACTGACCTATGACCTCCATGTTCCCGACAGGAAACGGTGACGGGCAGCACGCTGAACGGCAGGAAGGAGTACCTGACTGCGGAGGAGGGGGACAAGACCAAGTGGGATTTCCTCAACTTCGCCTCGGCGTGGACGCCCAGCGAGATGGTGCTGCCCTTGCCCGAGAGGAAGGGGGGGGCGCGAGAGGGGGACAACCAGGACGGGCTGTTCTTCACACACGTGAGTGACCTCCCCCCCCCCCCCCCCGGTGTCCATTCGTTCATCTCACCCTACGCATTCATCCGTCTATCTCTGTCCATCCATTCAACCATCATTCTGTCAGTCTGTCTGTTCCTCCATCCATCCATCTATCTATCCTTCCGACTTAAAGATCCCATATCATGCTGTATGATAGTCCAGTCTGCTGTGATTGGTCGGCAGTGTTGGGAACGTTACTTAAAAAAAAAAAGTAATTAGTTATAGTTACTCACTACTTGTTCCAAAAAGTAACTGAGTTAGTAACTGAATTACTCTATAATAAAAATAACTAGTTACCAGGGAAAGTAACTATTTGCGTTACTATAAAAATAATAAGTTGCTATATGTCAAAGAACTTGGATTTTTGATTTGGATTTTTTAAATGGTTGAACTGCCCATTCAAGGCCCTGATATACTTCCAACTGAATTTAAATTTTCTTGGTTGCACATTTCTGCGGCTTTATCAAATCAGTTTGGCGTGTGTGTGTGTTGCGCGCGTGTCCTGGCTTGTGTGTAAAAACACTGGATCCAATTGGCTACCATGAAACATGACTCTACCATAGCCAATCATAATCGCTTTCTTGTTGTTAACCCACCCGGTCTCCTCCCGAACAGTTTGTGTGTGGAGCCAGGGGTGTGTTCGGATTACGCAGTTCAATGCAATCCATTAATAGTAACGCACTGCATTTAATGTACAGTAACGTAACGGCGTTGTAACAACGGAAACAGTAATTAGTTAGATTACCCCGTTACTAAAAATTTGACGCAGTTACCTAACGTCGTTCTTTTAAACAGCGTTATTACAAACACTGTTGGTCGGCACGTCCACTCTGTTGCGATTGGTCGAACGGTTTGTGTGTGAGTCGGTAGAAAAAGCATGATATCACCCCTTTCAACCAATCAGAGCAATTGATTGTGTGACACATCAGCATCAGCCATCATGGTTGTTTATGACAATGTCCCAACATCGCTCCCATAGGGTGCTCATCTGATCAGTCATCGTATCGAACCCGCCCCAAATGAGATAGCCGGTTGAAATTGGCCCAACCCAGGCCAGATCAGCATGAAATCTAAATCAAGCAGTAAATCAAACATGAGTTGGCAGATTTGTCTGGTTCCTAGGCTGCTGTTCAGGTTAATCTGAGAGCACTATCCAGTCAAGTACACCGGAGAATGCCTTGAGGCTCACAAGTTTTCTTTCTCGTCATCAATCCAACTGTCATATCTATCAAACCATCAACCATCCATTAGGGCTGTAACGACATGCGATCGAAACCGAAATCGCAACCCTCAAAGCCACAAACCTGTCTCGCGGTGTGAGAAGGCAGAAGCGCAACATGCACTTTCTAACTCCAATCATCCTTCCAGTCAAGATCCAGCCACGTGATATTAGCTATTAGTGCCAGGGTTTCCGTTTTCCGGTAATAGAAAAATTTAATGTCAGACAAAATTGTATCTCCGGTCAAATTGTCAGATTGAAGTTAGCTAATAATCAGTCTAAATATTAGTCTGCAACGAGATGCCCTCGCTGTGATGGCAGCGCTCCGTGGCTACGGAGGATTGCATTTCTACACAGCCTGCGAAGTCCTCATATGCGATATGGACGACATTTATCCAGAGTGGGCCAGGCGCGCAAAAATAGCCTGTGTGATCCCTGTCTCTAGTGTTTTGTGTGTTTGACCGGCAGTTGGTCTGCTTATAGGTCGGAATGAAGCTGCCACCGATTATTGACAGGCTGGGTACTTTATTCTTATACAAAACCGGACTTGTTTGTTTCTTCACTAGACTGAACACACACACACACACTACCACTCGCTTTCCTCGCTCGTCTACTCACTCGCTGACATCACTCTCACGCACACGCTGCCATTCTCACGCACACACATACACTACTCGTAACACTATGCCTCGTTATTGCGAATCAGACGTTCATTGTTTTTTCCCATCTATTTGAAAGATAGGCTATTCAACATGTTGAATTCTATACGGCCTGCGAAGAAGCGATAATAGGATATTTGACCGAAAACTAAACCTATGCAGGTCACTTTGACTCGCACCGTTTTTTCTAGCGGGAACGCTGGTTAGTGCTACCAAACTACAAATTACTATTATTTATTTGACATTAATGTTTAAAATACGTAAGCCTAAACCACAAAACGAGTTGATATTATTTGTTATTAAATGTTACATTAAGTAAATTGTTAAATAAGTGTTGTTTAAATAAAATGCTTTTTAAATTTAAAAAAATTGTGGGATGAATCGAACAGTGGGTCAAAAATCGTGATACAAACCGAATCGTGAGTTGGTGTATCGCGACAGCCCTATCATCCATCCATCCCACCGCTAACTATCCATACATTCATTCTCAAATCAAATCTCAGTGCAGTGATCAATCCTGGCAGTACTGGCGCATTGAATGATGGGAAAGTATAATCAACCGGCAATTGGCTCACATAGATCAAAATATATAGTCCTTTCACGGAGCCGGGAGATGAAATATGAACTCAGCGAAGGTCTTCGAGCAAGGTGTGCAGCCCGACCGGCCTGCCGGGACACGACATGGGAAGTGACTCTTTTGAGGCAGCATGTGGCTTAGGAGGCAGAGCGGGTTGGCTGGTAACCGGAGGGCTGTTCGATCCCGGGCTCCTCCTAGCTGAGTGTCCCTGAGCAATGCATTTCACCCTTGCCTTGCATGGCTGACACTGCCGTCAGTGAATGTGTGCATGAATGGTTGAATGTTAGGCAATATTGTCAGGAGCTTTGCGTGTCCACTGGTTAGAAAAGCGCTGTATATATGCAGTCCATTTGCTCTGGTCCTTTTTTCTCCACCTAGTTTGAGAAGAACAAGCAGCACGACATTCGTTCCTTCTTCTCCCCCGGAGCCACTGGAGAGAGGAAGAGGAAGAGGACCCTGGAGCAGCATGAAGAGGAGGAGGGCAGGAGGGAGGAACCGGTCGCCATGGAGATGGGTCCAGCCGAAGAGGGAGATCACGACATTGCCGACGCGGATGCCATGGAAACAGACTTCTCCCCACAGGTCCAGCGGCTCAGGACGCCGCGGCCTAGCAGGAACCCCGCCGCCTCCACGTCCTCTTTGTCATCACGGAAACGACTGGCCCGGGGGAGGCGTCTGTCACTGAGGGGCGGGGCCTCGGCCTTGGTGCCACGCAAGCTGTCTGAGGTGCAAGCGGTGGCCGCGGCCCCCAGGGAGAGGTGGGCCTGTGTTGCCTGCACTTACTCCAACAGCGGCCTGCTGGCCTACTGCGAAATGTGTTTGACGAAGCGACCTGAACCCGGTGAGTCAAAGCGTGTGTGTGTGTGTGTGTGTGTGTGTGTGTGTGTGTGTGTGTGTGTGTGTGTGTGTGTGTGTGTGTGTGTGTGTGTGTGTGTGTGTGTGTGTGTGTGTGTGTGTGTGTGTGTGTGTGCATCGGAGACTGGGGCTGACATTCAGAGTGTGCGTGCGTGTGTGTGTTCCCACTGGAACGTCCTAATACATCAAAATACAGCAACTCTCCCTCACAGCGATCCTGACTGTTTGAGATTAGAGTTGGATTTGAGGTATTTTGAGGTCAATCTTTTTGTTTTGGTTTTTCTCATGTCATCTCTAGAAAAAAAGAGTGGGTGAGAGGGTAGTTAGAGAGTTAGTCTAACTCTCCCCCTAAATCTCTCCAGCTGGACCAACAAACTTCATTTTATTTAAACCCTTCCTTCATTGCCAAATTATTTCACCGAACCACAGTGGGGAAAAAGAATGATTCGACTATCTTGTTTTAGACTGTTAGTTACTTAAACCCAAACCAAGGTGTCTATCCGTTGTGACCTGCGGACAGTATCCATCATGGCAGTGTGCAGACACAACACTTCACCACACAGCTTCGTCAGAGAGAAACCCACTGAAATAATCAAATAATTAATGAATCTCAAAATACTGACTCTCTGGCAGATCAACGCCGTGGGACTTGCAACACTTCGGTGTATCTGAAAAAATAAATGTCTGGTTCTTTTTCCTTTCTCACCCTCTTCAACTCATTTTCTCTGTCTCTCTCTGTAACACTCTCTCACTCTCCCGCTCCGCGTTCCTCGCGCTGCTCTTCCCACTCTCGCTTTGTCTCTCTCTCGCCGTGATGATCGGAACAAAGCCTAATTTCCACCTGTCAAGTGGAGTGACGGGGAGAGAGTGCGTGCTTTGAAAGGTGGAATATTTGTGTGTGTTTGGCGGCAGAATGATGTGGGGGGCGATGAGCGGCTGTTGTCGTTAGAATCGTGATGAGATGTGCTTCCTCTCCTTCCACAAACTCCGACGGTTGGTTGGAAACGCATGCGGGCCGGGGGGTTGTAAAATTACATTTTACGATTGATTGAGATATTGAACAATTGATTGAAAAGAACGAAGAATGATTTTATTTATTTCAACAGCGCTGTGATATCCTTGTGTTGCTCATCTGAAGCCTGTTCACAACTTTCTGTAATTAAGGATTGTTAAAGGGCAACAGCAGCCTGGGCGAACCATCGTAGCTCTCCTGGCTTCACTAGAACATCCGTTATTGTATAATTGGTCAAAATGACTTCCTCTACTGATTTTGCATTAGAGCATTTATCGTGGAACCTGCCACGTATGTCAACGATGGCAATAAACCCCTTGTGTCCTTTGGTGATCGATATGCGTTGGTCAGTACGTAGTGTACAGACAGCACCAGCACCAGCTTCCGCAAAAGACTCAAGACTCACCTAGACTTCACCTAGACTCTGCATTAGGCCTGTCACGATAACAATTTTTTCTGGGCGATTAATTGCGATAAGCGATAATATTGCAGTTTTTCCACTAATATAATGATAATGGCATAATAATGCTAGTACACCCTTTCGAAGATCAATAAACTTTTATTTTTTAAAGAACACTGTAACTGGACGTCTGGAAGACATTTAAAATATCCAGAATAAATTAACAAAACTAAAAACAATAAATAAAATGGACTCAGTCCATTTTAACAAAAAATGCTTGAGGGGGTTTACTCGTTGTGCCCTGTAATTATGAGCCCAAGCCCGATTTCAACCCGACATTTGTTACTTAGGCCTGCTCTGCTAAATACATATAATATATATAAATATATATAATGTATAGAACGCCGGTCGTTATCGGGAAAATAAGCCCGACAGGGCGAACAGGACACCGATGCGCAGCGGAGGTGTCTTGCTTCGCCCTGTAGGGGCTTATTTTCAATAATGACCGGTTACGTTCTATACATTATCCCGCTTATTACACGGCTACGTGCCAAAACGAGAAAATAACTTCACATGGTGTGTCATTTTACAATTTATTCGTTCGCATTCGTAGTGTCGATCAGCAGAGAAATAGTTCATCAAAGACGTTGACGTTGCTTAGCAACCGAAGACGCTGGGGTGGACAAGTTACCAGACTACTATCTATGCAAGTGAACGGAGCGTTCCACGGCATTCAGAAGAACCTTGTAATAGAGGTCTATAATATTTCTGTTTAAGGCATCGATTTCTTCTCAGATTAGGACATTAAAGCAATGATTTAAAAAAAAAAGAGTGCGAATGGAAATTATTGCAGCTGGCAAAAAACTCCTGCTACTTGTTGTATGTTGTATGCCTTGGCACTTAATGTACAGACTTATTGAATGTTGCACGTCCTGGCACTTAATGTGCGCACTTATTGTATGTAGTGCTGCACAATTTGGTGAAAAAGTCATTGCGATTATTGTGGACAATATTGCGATTTGCGATCGCGATATAATAAACAAATCGTGTCGTGAGTCTACTTGCTTGGTTATCAATGAAAATGCACGCAGATTGCTGATCATTTTAAAATGTTTATTTCTTACCTCAAACATACAAACCGAAACTATCATAAAAAAATACAAACACTAATAAATGTGTACAGTACTGTTTTCAAAATAACAATATTTAGGAAAATTCAATAAATAATGAAAAAATATATATTTTTCAAAGTAAAGAGATTTCTGCAGTGAGGAAATTTGTTAGGTTTTCTCAATAGTACAACTAAATAAAATAAATGTAATAAGTAAATACAAATTTAATAATTTTATTTTTTTGCACTTTTTTTTAAATTAAATCGCAATTGCGATTTGATTAATCGTGCAGCACTAATTATGTGTCGTACTTATAGTACTCAGTTGTGTAGCATCTTACCCTAACTATTTGTGTTGTATACAGGAATTGGTTAACCTAGTGATGGTTAGTGACTGCACTTGGTTCTATAAACGTCCTTACTGTCCCAACAGCGACATGTTGTTTCTTCTGACAAAATAATATAAGTCGCTGCGGATAAAAGCGTCTGCTAAATACCCTCAATGTAAATGTAACCGGGAGTCCTTTACTGGACTTGTTATCACAAAGACCAAGTTCTGTATTACAAGTGCTTGCATTCGTTTGACAAAAATGGGATTGTTACAGACGTTTTAGTGTGGCCAAGGGATACGATTGGGATGGTCTGATCACCCAGACCTCAATGAAATTGAACGCCAGATGATGTTCTGATTTTACCATAGCTATAGCAGCGTTTCACTGGTTATCCGAAACACACACACACACAATCCCCCCAAACACCACTCCTTATTATTATTATTATTATTATTATTTTTGGTTAGTTTGTTAACAAAACTCTGCAACCTCTAGCAACTTAGTAGGCCTTGACAACCCCTGACACGGATCGAGTTCATTTAAAAAATATATATACATTTTGGCAGTGTTTTAAATTCGCAACATCTGCAACCGCCGGTGTCAGCAGCACACCCGAGATTGTCAAATAACAACCCACGCGCAAATCTGTAAATGACAGGCTGTTCTGGCATACAAGCCGCAGGAAAAAAGAGAAAACATTGACAACTATATTTATAGACAGTGTCTCAAGGCAACGGCAGAATCCACCGCACACTGAAAACAAGAGCAGAATATGAACCATAGCAGTTGGGGTATGACGAGGGTGGTTAGGGGTGTTGGACTCCCAGACAAAAGAGACCGGGTTCAATTCCCAAATATCCAAAGCCGTATCTGAACAGAAGGGCATCTTTGAGCCAACATGGCCCTTAACCCCTCAACCTGGTTTGTCATGGTTCATGTGTCCATGTGAATTTAATGTAAGTCCCTTTGGATGAAAGCGTCTCCAGAAGGAGTCTTGATTGTGTTGCTTGTTACCATTCGTTTGGTAGGCGATTTTTGAGTGATTTCACTGGAGACAATGAGAGGGATTTTGTGAGCCTGGGTTGATTCTTAGATAACATTTGCGATTCTCTAGACATGATATATTCTTCTGGTAAAATGTGAGATTTTCATCATCTCTCCTCCTGATACAACATGTATTTGCAAGGGCAAGTCTGAAATGATCAGAAAGTTATACTTCTTGATCATAGCTAGAATTTCCATTCTTATAAAACAACCCAGTATGTAGTATTGATTTGGGAGGTCTAACAGATATTCCCTCCCAGTGTAACTGAAATTGGTATTTTAGGTATATCTATGATGTTTTAGATACATTAACGTCCTTTCAAGAGTTTCCCTCTTCGTTAACATCGTTAACATAACGGCTTATCATAACTTTGGTCTATCTTTTAACATATACTTTTTATGTACCACTACAGAGGGATAATAATCACTTTTGTGTTGGTTTTCTTCAGTTAATACAGTCATCAGTGGAGACTGTGTTACACAAATTGACTTCTTCTGTTTGCTCTTGTTAGCGATGAAAAAAGTAACGTGTGTGTGTGTGTGTGTGTGTGTGTGTGTGTGTGTGTGTGTGTGTGTGTGTGTGTGTGTGTGTGTGTGTGTGTGTGTGTGTGTGTGTGTGTGTGTGTGTGTGTGTGTGTGTGTGTGTGTACAAACCAGAGACTGAGGGTGACATTTTAGGGAAGGCTGGTCTTTGAACTCACATAGACGCCCAGAGAGACTATCACTAATTATCACACACGCACAAGCACACACACACACAGCCACTACCTTGTTATGCCTCCCCACCCCAACAAGCGGCAGCAAAACCTGCCATGATTTCATAAAGATACTAATAAATCATCAGGGTGGCTATTCGGTCTGCGTATGTGACCAAGTTTGGCTTGAATGAACTTGTTGAACATGTTTCATTGTTCAGCCACTTCAGCAACAAGCGAAAAATATATTTATATTTTTTTAAGTACTTTGTATTGTAGCGGCGGCCAAGAAGTACAAAGTCAAGCTTTAGTTAACCGTAGTTCTGCGCCGCATACACTTTATTGGAGACTAACATTATACATAGAAAACGGCGCACCCATCAAACGAACATGACATTCTCGATGACGGTGGCAGCAAAGATGAACACAACATGTTAAGAGAACAACACACAACTACACACAAACAATTAACAACCCCAACCCATTAACCCCACTTACCCTAACAAATACACTAGACCCTGAAGGCCCTTTATTCAACAGGCAAACACGAATTCCTAGGATCCCCTGCGTGAACCCGGAAGAGGCGTCCACGCCAGGGGTCGCCACAGTATTTTCAATAATTTGACAAGACTCTTTCAGTGACTTACCCCAGTGATTTATTTTTGGATACTGGTCATAAGGAGCAGATAGGAGTATGCCTAGGTAGACTGAGGATATTGGTGTTTGGACCCTGAGGCTATTGCCTGGGATTAAAACGATTCAGAAGACCCTGTCCTGCCCCAAAACGGGATTATAACACAGATTCTGTAGATTCAGCCCAGTCTTTTAAAACACTGCAGAAAAAATGAAAAGGTGCAGAGCAAAAAATAATGGGTGGCAGCCAGGGAATAAACCTTGAATTTATTAACATTTGCCGAGCTCAGGGTAGCTCACCTCTATAGTGTTATGCCAGAAATGTATCGGACAAAGGTTTGTGACACAGAGGATTTGAATGAGAAAATAGGGTGGAGGTGATGCAGAGAGTGGGAATGAATATTGGATCGAGATTAGGAGGTGGGAATGACACGTAGACCTGGAAAGCAGCATGCCACGGTGGGGGAGAGAATGATAGAGCGGTCAGAATGAGCATGTAGCCACCCTACATGCCCATTCTGACCGCTGAGATGAGGGTGATAATCATCAATCCCGATGCCGCAGTCCAGTGACGGGGACACTGTGCTGTGGATGGTGCCGTCCTTCGGAGGAGACGTAAAACCGAGGTCCTGACTCACTGAGGTCATAAAAGATCCAAGGGCACTTATCGCAAAGAGTAGGGGATTCCCCTATGTCCGGGTGGGTGCTACACACGTGGGTGCTACACACTGGTGGTGGTTAGTGAGGTTACCCCCCCCCCCTTCACTGTAAGCGCTTTGATTTTCCAGAAAAAAGAGCGCTATATAAATTCAATGAATTATTATTATTATTAATCAGATGAGGATGGGAATGAGATGAGGGTGGGAATGATATGAGGGTGGGAATGAGCATGCTAGGGTGGGATTAGAAGATAAATTCCAACGAAAAGAGCTAGTGGGAACAACAAGAGGGTTGGAATGGGGAGAGAGTGAGAGAAAATTTTGCTGGGAATGAGGGGTTTTCTGATGGGATGTTATGGTAGGAATGAGCAGAAGTGGGGTTGAAATGACAAAAAGAAAGACGGCACCCAACCGGTCAATGCTGACTCACGGGCATAAATGATGGGCCTTCGGAAGAGGTTAGGTCTCCGATTGGAGCGGGTCCACCATTAGTAATGCCTCGGATTATGCTATTCTGTCTACTTTTCATCCCTTCAATGTCCTTCGCCAGGAAAAAAAATATTATTTTATTGCTTTGCTTTACAGAATTAACTGAAACAATGAGTGGATGGTTAGGATTAATTTTCATGTTGAGCAGCTTTTTCAGGTTTTTGACCCCTTCGTTGAAGTGTCTCTATATCTACTTTTTCCTTGGGCAAGGCACCTTTAATCAAGACTAACTCATCACACACACATTATTTTTTTTCACACGAATACATGTCATTAAAGGGCAGTTAGGGGTTAGGGGGCATCCTGCTTACGGATGCCTTCACTGCCTTTGACGGCATTGGGGGTTGAACCCAGAACCTTTGGGCTGGGTGTCAAAACCTCTGACCACAACATTCATTTACATTTTTACATTATGGGGATTTTGCTGACGCTTTTATCCAAAGCGACTTACAAACATTCATGCACACATTCACAAACTGAAAGCGGAGTCAACCACGCAGGTCGACAGCCAGCTCGTCAGGAGCAGGGTGAGGCGTCTTGCTCAGGGACAGCTCGACACTCACTAGGAGGAACCGGGGTCCGGGGATCGAACTAGCAACCTTCCGGTTACCAGTTTACCCGCTCTACCTCCTGAGCTACTGTCAGAACACTCTCCTCCCCCTGTAGCATATCATGTATCACATGCTGTTTATAACCGCCTCGTATTGGCTGGGATGTTTCAGCCTTTGTCCCCGAGTCAACCTCCGTCTCTTCTCCAACCCCTCCGCCTTCTCCCCTCTCCCCCGTCTCCAGAGGAGCCTCCGGGCCGCCCGCTACCCCCCAAGGAGGACCCTCTGCGTCCCGCCATCATGGTCATTGCCTCTGGTTCGGAGAGCGAGGGTGAGAGCCCGGTCCCACGGGGACCCGGGGCCCAGCCCCCCAGCCCCCCCCTGGTCCCCCAAGACAAACACCCCGCTCCGGTAACGCTGCCTGGAGACGGCCAGAGAAGTGAGGATGGGGATGATGGGGATGGTGCGGCACGACACTCCATCACCACTGATCAAACAGAAGGTAATCCCACCGTTGACGCCACAAACATGCACACACACACGCACGCATGCACGCACGCACAAACGCACGTGCGCAGGCACGCACACATTGAGATACACGCACATATACATGCACACATGCATATAAATACACACGCACAAAAAAAAACACGCACACAAAAAACATTCACACACACATGCATGCAAGCACTAACAGACGCACATACACCCGCGTGCATGAACACATTAAACACACACGCAGTCTTCTTAACACACATTCTAACACACCTTAACACACACTCACTCATACAAAATACAAACACATACATACACATCAAATACAAAAACACACACACATCAAAAACAAACATACACACAGCAGGTATTACCACATTCAAACTCAAACACAAACTCACACTCTTACACACACACTCACACAGCAATCTCTGGCCGCTCTTCATTTCCAGTGAAGATTGTGTGTGGGCATCTCATCCGTCTGAAGTAATAACCAATAAGCACGCAGTCTATCCTCCATATGGGTCCTTGACTGACAAACAGGCAGCTGTGGGCCGTATTATAATGAGTGCTATTATTACACCCTTATATAAGGTGTTAAATAAGCACAAATATTGCCTATTTCCGTTCAACGTGATAAGGAATTGTATAAAAAAATAATATATGGTATATATTGGGGGTGTGCATCTTTCCTTTATAGGACGATCCGATAGGTATATTGATGCATGCGCTAAAATACGATTCAGGGATGATACATTTTAATATGGAACGATTTGATTCGATTCAATGTCCTAACGTTCCGGTGCGTTTTGATGAGATATGATTCAATCCGATAGAAACAGTTAATATTCGTTTAATGTTAACGCATGTATTTTCCATTAATTAAAATAGGCCTTCTATAAAAGAGCCATTGCTTACTTTCAAATATATATATGTTGCAAGGACCATGGAATCTTATGGCTGGTTCAGACTACATGATTTCAGCCAGATTTTGCCCCGATTCGTTTGTCGCAGACAAATTTGTGAGTCGTACACGATTTTGAAAGGTCGGTGACGAGACAAGGTCTTGTAATGTGACATGCTTGCGATCTGCGATGTTTTCGTCTGCAACGTTCGAAAAACATAATTGAATTTTTGGGGGAATCACATGACGTATCCATTGTTGACATGAGGGAACCCCGGCTCAAGTTTTGTGAGGGAAATCCACGAACAGCTGGAGCTCACGCGCATTGTTTACCAACTGACTTCATTGCACTACCTGAGTACACAGTAGTAGTGGAGGCTATCCTATAGGATAGCCTCCACACACACCTTCTAGTTTTTCACTCTCAACCCCCTCCCAGAGCTTTGAAGCATTGCTTCCCTCAGCAAGTGAAGTCGTGTGGATTGTCTGTTTTCTTTAATGAAAAAAAATCCCACCTCTACAATGGTTCAGCAAGGCTGCACAGATCTGGGCAGGGGTGAAGAGTGACACCATGAGGTGTCAATGGAGGGTAGGCGTAAATGATGGGAAGGTCCTGAGAAGAATTGCGTGTGTATGTTTACAAGGGTGGCAAAAAATACACTTTGGCTGTGTGCCAGATGTCAAATTAGTGGTGGACATTAGGATATTGTTCCCGAATTATTTTCTGTATTGATGTGGAGCGGTCCGTGGCCATCACCTCCAGGTCAAGGCCCAAGTCCAGAAGGTCAGTCATTCCCCTCGTAAAACCCAGTGGCTCCATGGCTCCAGAGCTGGTGGCCTCTGTACACTAAAGATTCAAGTTTGATAACATAGCGAGAGTAATTTTCCATTATTGTTATTCTGCATCCATTTATGCGTATCTTACCTGCACCAGTTCTGTGTGGAATATCTCCTTTGTGTCGCCTAACATAAAGGTGTACTGGCAGTATTTCGCATTGAAACCTGGCGAGTCACATCAGCCATCACCTGCCAAGTGTGGCCTCTTCCCATCTTCCTGTTCCAAATAAACTCTTGCTAAGAGTTCTGTTCTTTTCTCCCTATACACGTTCTCAATAGCAGGGTGCAAGTACGCTTTCTGAATGTTATAAAATGTAGTTGTTCCAATCGTTTGAAGACCCATGGTTTGGCACCAGTCTGAGAGTTCCGTGGATGTGCCGCCCCTGAACAGAACAGCTGCAGCTGAAAGGAGATTAACCTCTGGCATTCCTCTTACGTCAGGTGAAGATGTCCAAGTACCAGAATGGCCCCCAAGCAGGGCTCTACACTAACTTTTTTTTTCAGGAGCACTCGTGCCCCTAAGTTAAAAAAAGTAGGAGCACAAGGGAAAAAAATGGGGGCACAATAGGTTTTTGTTTCGAACATTTATTAGCGTGCAGAAATTGCACACGCCAACAGCAACAACTTACTAAAGCAAAATTAAGACAAATAAATAGACAAGATTACATTTAGGCTACACAAAACAGCACCAATTTCGGCTTCCAACGTACCAGGGTTATTGGGCTGGGTTCGATTTATATAGAAATCGGGACAGCGAGAATGCCTAGTGGACTCAATGTGTTTCACCACAGCTTCGCGTTTCAGATGAGGGTTCCCCGTTATAAACAGAGAGGAGCTTGCCATTGCCGATGGGGCTCCCTTACAAAATGTACAGAACATTTTCATGTTCTTAGCATCATAAACTAGCCACCCGAAATCCTTCAACCAGTCGGGGGTTGAATTTGTAGACTTTATCGACTACAGTAACAGCATTAACTTTCTCCACGCAGTCTATTCATAATATTGTAATGACCACGGAAGAGGCATTGAATGAAGTATTGATTAGACAGCGATTTAGATACCTATTAAACCGTGGAACACACAAGACTGGTAACCATAGCAACGTAGGTAAACAAACCCCGCTAAACCCTCCCGTAGCGCCTCCCGCGCTACGCCCATCCGGAGGCGCACAGAGCTTTTGGCAGTGAAATTATATAGACCAGGGGTTTTCAAAGTGTGAGAGAGTGAGCCCCCCCTCAGAGAAAAAAATTCAGCTGAGCCCCCCCCCCCAAAAATTTTTTTTCTAAAGACCTGTGTTTTGAAAGCTATCTTAATTATTTTACACATTTTAAACATCTCTGATCATAATTTTAAAACATTTGAAACATATTTTTTAAACATTTGAAACATATTTTTTAAACATATTTTTTAAACATTTTAAACATATTTCTGAAACATTACAACATCTTTGTGCGTTTTTAAACACATTTCTTAACACAATTTAACAACTTTATCTAAGCATGTTTTAGCTTAACCTTTTTTAAATACATTTGAACATCTTAATCTGTGTAAACTGCCAGTTTACACAGATTCCTTCAGGGTCCCCGACTCTGAATTTTCAGAGTCGAATCAGATCTGCTTTTTCAGTCCAGAGATTCGACTATTCGGCGGGGTTTGTTTACCGGCGTTGCTATGGTGACCTAAATCATTATAAGCAACTGAAAACGATGCCGGTTTGAAACTAAAACTGTGATTCTGAAAAAAGTATAAATGCTATCAAAATTCCGTTTGGATAGTATTGAAGATACAAGTGTGTAGATTTGTTCAATGGTTTGAACGATGGTAAACGGTTGAAAAATGAATGAGTTATTACGATGTCTAGAAGTAGGTGTATCAGAATGGGCAGACGTCTTCAATGAAAACAGCTGAAAACGAAGCGGTATGAAACTAAAACGGTGGTTCTGAAGACATTTTAAATTATATCGAAATTCTGTTTGGATATTATTGAAGATACAAGTGTGTAGATTGGTTAAATGGTTTGCACGAAGATAAACGGTTGAAAATTGATTTAGTTAGGTTACTTCTACAGTTGAAGTACGATTGATGATTTGAATCATCGACTTTCAGGTTTTTCTTCGGGTTTATTTTTTTCTCACGACGCGCCCCCCCTGAAGAACTCTGGCGCCCCCCAGGGGGGGCGCGCCCCACAGTTTGAAAACCACTGATATAGACAATACAATTATATTATATTATATTATATACTATTCTATATAGAGCTCGGGGAGTCGCAAACGGCAACAATCACTTTCTCCTCCATTCTGCGGTTCACCCCGGACTGCACTGCAGGGAATGGTTGGCCGGTTGAAAACTGATTGGCTGTTACGTTACGCACGTCACTCAGTGGCCACGCGAATGTCGCGGCAAAGTTTAAATATTTCAACTCGAGCAAAAGTGGCGTGCTGCAAATCCACCTGAAATCCACGTGAGCGCGTTCGCCCGTGCCGGGCAAAAGTGTTGCGCTGCAAATGGAATCGTTGCTTTGTATGGAATCGTTTCGTCCCTTCGCGTTTGGTGTGAACGCACAGTATAGTGCGCTGTGGAGAAGTCACTCGCAGGCGTGCTCCTGTTTTGTTTTTCTCGTTCACACGCCGAAATATTCACTCGCAAATGCGAGTGAAATGGGCGCACTGTAGAGCCCTGCCCCCAAGACACATCCATTTCATCGTCCTCTGTGCCCCAGAATCAAAGATGGTCTTCGATGAAATCGGTTTCCCGCACATCTGGCAAAATTTGGATAGTGACATGAGGCTGGATTCATTGACAATAATCGTCATTTCACGCCAGTCCTTTACACCTTCATCTTCTGATGACGACGCCGATGTGGGGGTGAGAGTTGACTCAGGCTGATAGCTTTCGTCGGTTTCACCAACTTCAAGGCTACTGGCACTTGTATTGAGGCCTGGTGACTATATAACAAAGAGGTTTATTTTCAATGTTAAATTCCACAAATTACAGTAGTTTTATAATTCCATTAGAGACAATATGCTGACCAAACTTACAAACTGTGCTTGGCCAGAGGGAGGATTCTTGACTGGTGTTGACATCATTGGTGCTGACTGGTGTTCCTCATCTTCTGACGACGAGAACAAAGCTGCAGCAGACGTCGTTTGAGTCTGAAATGCGATACGGTCAATAAACATTTTAATAACATCAAACTAACACACGTGAAACATCGTAAAACATCGTTAACAGCAAACGTATATAGAATGTAGCTAGTCTATCTAACGTTACATTGCCAACTTTGCTTATTCACTGCTGAGGAGTCGAGTTTTGAGTCGCCGGTACATTAGAACAACATGCGACAAAAACATGCGAAAGAAGGCAGATTTACTTTGTAAAAAGCCAACTTATATACAACTCCTATGAGATGTGGTGCTTAACTGCAAATGACTGTATCAGTGTGTCTTATCATTATCAGTAATATAGTCGAGTGAGTCTTACCTCCAGGCAAATGCGTTTAGCGCTGCTAGTTGCAGACATCCCAGGCTGTTTTTTCGTCATATGGAAAGGTAAATATCTACGGAATTGCGGTGTTCAAAAGAGCGTCTCTCTTCATTCCCAGGACATTGAATTCAAAGTTGAAAGTCGGCTTGAAACGGAGACTGCAAACCTTCTTTTGTTTTACGGCTTCCATGGCTGTGTCTTCTCGAAACTTTGAATGATTGATAGCCCGTAGCCACTGTTTGCAACGCTCCAAATCTCTAGGTAGGAGATGAAAACTTACTGCTTGTCCTTTCCTTGTCCTGCTTGAACATCCCGGCACAATGCAAAAGTTCGCCAATTCGAAAGAAATACAAACAAGGAGTAATTCAATAATGAGTTCACCAACTAATACTCTTCACTAGAAATGTTGTGTGAATTGATTTTTAAGATGTCTTGCGGTATCACCTTGGTAGATGGAACCGCAAGTCCTCTGATAGGCGGAGATCTAGATCAGCGAGAGTGGCCTGCGAAGCTGTGCATCGTGGTGCATGATGGGAGTTGTCTTCAATCCACAAGCACCAAAAAGTCACTTTCTGCCTTTACTCGGTCAAGACGGCACCAAATTAGAAATGTATTTTATTATTCGACTACATATATGACCCAATTTCAATACATATTCATGTTTCCACCTGTGAAATTGTCCTTTAAATCCCTGCCGATGTCAGGATCGCAGAGTCGCTCACCAGCTTCTGCAAAAGACTCAAAACTCACCTGTTAAGAGTTCACCTCGACTCTGCATAGCCACCCAGCCCCTTCTGGCCACCATTGTATGTTGTACGTCCTGGCACTTAATGTACGCACTTATTGTATGCACTTATTTATAGTACTTAATTGTGTAGCATCTGCAGTTGCTGATCTCACTGCTGTACACGGGAATGGGTTAGCCAGCGATTGAAGCCTGAGTGAACTCATTGGATGGTTTATCTCATTCAGCCAACCTACCAAGCTACCTGCCCACAACAAGGTTAGCAGACATGTTGCTGAAGCTAGCGAGCTAGTCCTGCGTTTCTCAAGCTTCAGAAGGAGGCCTGAAGGGAGGAGTGGGAGGGGTTGGATTCTCTCGGTTAGTTTCAAAATCAATCTTACTGTGACTGGTTTCTCCAAATGTCCTTGCTCAGCTTTATAGTAAGTAGGATATGGATGGTATTATTGTCATGGAATGGCTAAATTCCGAACACTGTTGTTGCATTTGATATGCTGCTATACATTGGATGAACTTGAGGAGAACTGTTTTATAGTAAAACAATTGGGTTTGTAATTGTAATTTGTGTAGTGGTGAAGGTTACTCTCAGCCAAAGGATTGTGGGTTCGATCCCTGTCCACAGTCTACCTGTAGGGATGCCGCCTAACCCCTACCTGCTCCTTAATGACATGGATCTGAACTCCCCTCCCACATATATTATGGACATTCTTTAGGAGCGATGTGAGCGCTGTATCAAAACATCAGCATTGAGTCTGGTTTAACAGAGTGATCTGTTTCCATGACATGTATTCAGAGAGAGCCCTTGAGGAGCACGAGAGGGTAAGGGGTCAACCAACTCAAGGATGCCCACAGGATAGGCTGTGTACACTGGGGAGTGCAATGTAGGAGATTTTCACCTAGGGAATTACTGGTTGTTAGTTTATTTGGGAACATTAACATTAATTATCCATTTGTTACCATAAGGTACTGCAGTAATACAAAGTACTTGATAGCAATTAGAGTAAGAGTCAGGGAGAGTGGTTAAGGGTTATCCTTACCCTTTCTGTGAGTTAATGCTTAGTGCTGGATTAAGTGAATTAAAGGTTGATGCCCCTAGTGTAACTGACGGCCTGCAGAGGCAGCCCTGGTTCCACAACCACACTTTCCACTGATGTTTCTGGAAAGAATGGTGATCTTGGTCCCAGTGTGTCCCTCTGCAAATTAAATCCTGTGTGTGTGTGTGTGTGTGTGTGTGTGTGTGTGTGTGTGTGTGTGTGTGTGTGTGTGTGTGTGTGTGTGTGTGTGTGTGTGTGTGTGTGTGTGTGTGTGTGTGTGTGTGTGTGTGTGTGACACAGTTTGCACATTAATGAATGAATGAATGAATTACTGGAATAGGTTCAATAGGTCTCGAGGCGTGCACACTTGCGCGCGTGTGTATGTGTGTGTGTGTGTGTGCGCGTGCGTGTCCCCAAACATCCTCCACCTCCCTCCCTTCACTTACTTCCTCAATCCCTCCACCCAGCTCCTTCCCTCCTCCTCCCTCCATCCACCTCTCTCCCTCCCTCCCTCCCCCACTTCCCTCCCTCCCTCCTCCTCCACCTCCCTCCCTCCCTTCACCTCTCTCCCTCCTTCTGCTACTCCCTCCCTCCACCTCCCTCCTCTGCCAGCACCTCCCTCCCTCCACCTCCTCCACCTCCCTTTCTCCCGCCCCCTCCACCTCCAACCACTTCCCTCCCTCCACCTCCACCTCCCTTTCTCCCGCCACCTCCAACTCCGTCCATCCCTCCCTCCACCTCCATCCCTCCACCTCCCTCTCCCCCCCCATCCCTCCACCAGAGGGAGTGTTTGGGAGCAGGTCGGTGCTGTGTAGGTGACAGGATAATAAGACGGCTGCGTAGAGAGATGCCTGGGTCCTCTCTGCTGCCATGGCCTACTTAAGGCAGCTGGTGGCTCGTTGTTGCGGCGACGCTAACAGATGGGAGAAGAGATGGAGTTGAAATGAAAGGGAGGAAGGATCAGTAGCTAAAAAAGGCCTTGAGCGTGGTTGATTCAGGGATCCATCTTGGAGCTAATCTTTGCCCCAAGCCCCTGTCGGCTAGACCCGATAATATTATCTTATTGGCAATCATTGACATCTTTTCGACAGTAGAAATACCAAAATACACCTGTGTACACACGCACACGCACACACACACACTCCGGACTCATTATACTCTTACCAAAGTGTCGCTCTGATACGACTCTGGTGGCATTTCCTCCCTGCGTGCCACAATATGATTTAGGGTGAGGGGATGGGGGATATTAGCTGTGTGTTATAGGTCATCGGCCAAATGGCGCGAGTGTCTCTTCTGGTCTTCTGGTTCCCCCCCATACTCCCAGCCACCCCCCCCCCCCCCCCCCCCTCCCCTGACCTTTTCCTGCTTCTCCGTCGCCGATGGGATTATAGAACGGCAGAGCAGACATCAATGACCTGCACACACCTTTCGCTAACGCTCTTCTCTCTCTCTCTGTCTCTGTCTCTGTCTCTGTCTCTCTCTCTCGCTCTCTTTCCCTCTTTTTATCTTTTTCCATCTTTCTCTCTCTCCCTCCACACTACTTTTTAAATCACACAGCCTCTCCCTACTTCCTCTCTCTAAGGGTGACCTTTTTCCTTCCCCATCCTCCATGTCTTTCTCTCTCTCTTACACACAGACACACACTGGTCACACGTGCACATGGGCTTGGGTAATAGGTGTGAAACCATTTGAGGACAATTCCACCAGTCGTCTGGTCGGTGTTGCGCCAGAGGAGAGACTGATGCCAGAATGATCTGACAAAGTTTAGGGTAGTGGACATCCCCTGACCAGTTAACACCATTCCTGATCTAAAAAACAAATAAAGTTAATCAACCCCAATCTCAGCTATGTTTTTGAAATATATTTAATTCATATTTACACAGCAAATCCTGAAATTATGGTTACGCTGTAATCAGAGTACATAAGTAAACCAATAATTAAAAAGCATTACTAAATGCAGTAGTCAGTACTAACCAAAAAACGAAGAGTGAATTAACAGGTCTAGTAGAGCTAATTAAATACAGCCCCTGTTGCTGTCATTTGCCTCACCTACTAGCGCACTTTTTGCAGTGTTTGTCCGGTATGCTGCCGCTCCACGCTAAAGGCTTGATTCCACCGGACGCGTTACGGCAACGTTACGGCAGCGGCACGTCTTGGCCGCGGTCTCCGCAGCAGATAGGTTCCACTCTAATCAATGAGACCATTTCCACAGGGCGCGGCTGCGGAACGTCTCAGCAACGTCCCAGGAGCGGCTCGCCGTGCCGCAGCGCTATCATTCCGTAGCATTTCTATTTTTGCCGCAAGCTGTTGCTGAACCGCGTCAATTTCAACAGAGCAGATCGATCAGGGCAGGAAGTGAAAAAGTAAAAGCCATAGAGCATTCCGGTCAATTTTCAAAATAAAACACAATAAATAAAACACCAACATTATTACGTCATGACCGGTGGCACCAGGTCAGCAGTCAATCAATCAAAGGGTCTCAAATCATCCTTTTTATAAGAACAATTTCAGAAAGGACAAAGCCTGGCATTTAATTGCAGTAGTTTTGGGAGTGGAAGGTGAGTACATTAGGTTTAGGATTATCGCGGGATCTCGTGATCTCGCGGGAATACGGCTGGCTCGCAAGGCAGCGTTGCGCTGCCGTAACACGCCCGGTGGAAATGCAAGCAGGGCAAAGTCGCGGCCAAGACGTGCCGCAGCTGTAACGTTGCCGTAACGCGTCCGGTGGAATCCCCGGGTAAGGCACAGAGTATCGCCGTGTTGCTGTCTCACCGTGGACAAGGAGCTTGAGGGCCGTGAGGAAGGACATCTTTGGTTCAGGCTGCCCCCCCTCCTGCAGTACCTCTGCGCCTTATGAGGGTGGGGCCCTGGGGCCCCAGTGTTTCCACCCTGGGAAACACTGGGTTAAGAGACACAGTTTCATGTTTTATCAAGTGCCCCTGCAATCCCTCCCTCCAATCCCCCTTGCATCTCTCCCTGAAGGACCCGTGGAGGCCCAGAGTGGGACCCAGCTGGTGGCTGAAGAGGACAATGGGGATGATGGTGTCAGCTCCTCTCTGCCGCTCTACCCGGCCCTGCAGTTCTGCGCCAGCCGCAACACGGACCGGGTCTTTCTCTACGACAAGGTACCTCCACGAGGGGTCATTTAGCAGACGCTTTTATCCAACTAATACTGAATTCAGATGAAGGTCCTCAAAAAGGTCTTTCTTGTTATTCCCCCGTAGACGCCCCTCATTTCAGTCTCAGTAGGTCACAGGCAAACAAGTGATTAAGACTTGAATAATGAGTGTAGCAGCCACACTCACAAAAGTAATTTTTAAACATTAAAAGATTGCACTTATTAACGGACCAATCACAGAACCGCATCTTCTCTCTCGTTGATGAGCGGGGCTGCCCAAAGTTTAAATATCTTAACTGTCATGGGTCATTCGCCGCGAGGCGCATCTGAAGCAGATGTGTGGAAATCGATAGACCAATGGGCGTTGTATTTTAAAAGAAAGGCTTATGATTGTGTTTTGGCTTTTTATGGCAGCCAATGGGCATTGTTCACCTCACTGGTCGGGGGGCTAGGTGTAAAAGGTGAACAATTAGCATTTGTAACCAAAAGGGGTGCTAGGGGAATAAGGCCAATGAAGGGGGGTTAAAAATTAGCTCCTCAAGCCTCTATGTGATCGACTAGCGGGGGGGATTAAAGAGCAAGACCACGTCACCGTCCAGGAACTCTTTGATCCGGTCCTTTATTATCCTCTGGGGTTCAGGTTGGGTTTCGCTCCGCTTCCTGGGAGGTAATCCCGTCCATTCTAATTTACAATCCTCATCCAATTTGGGATTGTGGTTTTGATCGCATGTTTCCGAAAGGATTTGAGGCCCAGTCAGTGATCTTTTGGTTGCCTTTTCATCAAGTGGCTGACCGCAGCACTAGGTGCCCGGGTGAAAAGGACCGTTGATGTCCACCAACACGTCACTCAGTCATTCTACTTCATTGTGAACCCCCACTACCGATACGTCTGTTGTGCGTTAGCGACTAGATCCCACCATCACAACAGACGTCATAAACACGACTGGAACCAACCGGAGCCAGCGTCAATCATCCCCGTACCGGAAGGCTCACTCCGTTGATTAACTCCTTGTTCTCACCCGGTTATCAGTCCCTCTCACAGGGTCCTAATCCCAGCCTGTAGCATCACGGCAGATAAGAGAGGAGAGGCGACGTGTAGGTGTGTGTGGGTGTGTGTGGGTGTGCCGGTGTAAGTGTCTATTTAAGTGTGTCTGCGTGCCTACGTGCGCATGAGAGTGCAGGATTAACAGCGGAGAAGACAACGTGGGAAGGCGAATCACGGACTGAATATGATTCATAAGCCCCTCTGCACCGAGGCGACGGCACACACTGTCGTTCACACGTTCATCCCTCATACGTTCATTTTAAGGGGATAATCCTTTGCCTCCTCCTCCTCCATCTCCCTGACCATCTGTGTTATTTTAAATGACGAACCAAGAAGGTTTTCTGTTTTTTTCAACGCTTACCAGACCCCTGGTAGATCTGCGTTCATCCTCCTAACCGTGGGAATTTACACAAGCGCCGCCCGAGTCAACACACAATCAAAGTGGGATTTGATATCCCAATAAGAGATGCATTTGTAGGGAAAATAATAATTACCCAAAAGACTGCGTGATTGAAAGTGTGATGCATCAAATGTCTGTGCTGTTTTCAGTCATTCTGTGGGAGTCGAGATATGATATATAATAATAAATAATAATACATTTAATTTAGAGGCGCCTTTCAAGACACCCAAGGTCAAAGGTCAAGGCATATATGGAGTCCCCCTGCGTCTCACAGCTCGCTGACGCCCAACAATAAATCCTCTCAATTCACTTTCCCTTTTTTTTCCAGATTGAGAGATTTTCCGCAAAGCGGTGCTAGCTGGTTCCTTTTTGGCTGTTGGGGTTCAAACCATTTTGATTTGTGTGATACTGTATATCTTTTCCATGGTTGTCAGTTGTCAAAATGGTGTTATTTTAAATTTGCCCGTTTTTCAGCCCAGAAATTCATTCAAGCTAATACATAATGATTCTGGTAAAAGCAAATGTAAAAAATACAAAATATGATCTGTGAAAAAATGTATATAATCCTCTTGCTCAAGGAGGTCTACATGTTAGTCTGTGAACAATGAGGGTTCAATCCCAAAGCAATCTCAAACCCTCACACCCTAGGCTTCACTGCACTGGTATTGATTCAAATTCAATTCAATTCCAAGAAATGTATTTAGCCGTTACTAACATCGTTCGAGTTGTACAAGCTTTTGCATGTTCAAAGCAGTCTCAAATGTCCAAGTACAACAGTCAACTGAATGGTTAGAAGTGGTTTGAATGACGGTTAAGTTGAGCTGTCTGATGCAGACAAGTGATTGATCCATACTGTTCCTCTTTTCACAGGATGGCACTCCACTGAACTGTAACTTTGTTCCTCTGGACATCCAGCTGGAGAACTGGGAAGACCTCCCAGAAGCCATCAGCAAGAGACGGGAGAACCGCATCCAGGTTCGAACCCCCGCTAAATGCAGTGCCCTAGCTCACTGTTTCTCTCGCTCACTGTTTCTCTTGCTCTCCCTCTCTCTCCTCTTGTGCTCGTTCTCTCTCTCTCTCGTTCTCTCTCTCGTTCTCATTCTCTCTCTCGATCTCTTTCTCTCGTGATCTCTCTTGCTCTCTCTCTCATTGTGTGTGAGAGAGATGGGGGGTACTAAAATCGTTTTGTTAAACCCCAGTGTGCGTGTGTGTGTGTGCTGGGGATGAGTTCAGATCAGTGGCTGTTGGTGGTTTTTAAAATGAGGGAGGATGGACTGCACGCTTGGTTGCCATTGGCCTGCTTGCACTGTTGGTGTATGGTGGCATAAGAAATTGAGACTCAAGTTGTTTCAGGGTGTTTTGGTGAACTACAAAATAGTAGGGAGGGATAGTTATGTGAATAAAATTAATACAAAGCCACCAGTGGCATCACTGTAATTTGAAAGCTGGTGGGAAGCATGTCTTTGAAATGGACTACAAGGGCAGAAGGAAAGGTTGCAAAGCACATTAGTCAAATCAGGCCGGCCTACTCTTGATTTGTAAAAGTAAATAAAAAAATCTAGGCCTATTTTTGCCCTCAATGACTGAAGTTATTGGTTGTAATTTAGCTATGTTTATTTTCAGTTACAATTGTTGAAGAAAAGACTCAAGACCAAAAGTGATGCCAGAGAAATGCATCATGATCTGAATCATTCACCCTTTCCACAATATCCAACAGAACGGTCAGAGTAACAAACTAGTAAAACGAGAACATTATTTCAAACAACCTGATCTATAGGGGAGCGTGTCTATGTTCCCCGGGTCCTATGTTCCCCGGGTCCTATGTTCCCCTCTTTGTATGAGACTGGGGTACATGGGTCCCTTTTTTTAAAAAAGGGTCCTATGTTCCCCGCTTTTCCCAAAAAGGGTCCTATGGTCCCCGATATGTATGTGACCGGGGAACATAGGACCCTTTTTTTGAAAAAGGGTCCTATGTTCCCCGGTCTGTTACGTTTTCCACCATTACTGCCAAATTCCGGCCGAGATAACCACCATTGCATGTCTTTACCTTAAGAGTGAGAGACGTCGGAGAACCCGACGCAGTCTATTCATAATATTTTGTAATTACCACGGAAGAGGCAGTGAAGTATTGATTTGACAGAAATGTATTAGATAGGCCTACCTAATAAACCGTTGGAACACACAAGACCGGAAACCATAGCAACGCCGGTAAACAAACCCCGAGAAGCCCAATCCCTACGAGAGCTCCCCGCGCAACGACCATCCGGAGGCGCACAGAACTTTTGGCCGTGATATTATCTATACTCTCTAGGTCGTCCTCAGACGAGCCCTCCATCGTTGTTTCCAGTCATCCCGATTCTCCATACATCTGGCCAGTTCATTGGTACTTTGCGCTCCTGCATCCTTCTTGAGTACATCCACATATGTGAGTCTAGGACGTCCTCGAGACCGATGCCCATGGGTTGGTTCCCACAGTACCAATTTGTTGGCTGGCAGCTCTTGGTGTCTTTGGCAGTGTCCCGCAAGTCTCATTCTCCTGGCAGCTACTTTCTCACTCACCCTTGGTATTCCTTCATACAGGATCCTGTTGGTAACATGTGTACCCTTGCTGATGTTAAGTACTGCACGCAGCATTCTGATGTAGCACCCGTCTAAAGACTTCTGCAAGGTTGGCTTCAGGGACCAGCATTCGCTGCCGTAGAGGAGAACAGACTCTACCGTTGCATTGAAGAAGCTGAGTTTGATTTGACGGGGGAAGTTGGAGTTCCATACACAGGTCATGCCGTTCAGGGCCCTCCATGCGAGTGCCTTCCTCACCTTTAGGTCCTGCTCGGTTGAGTTCCAGGACATCCAGGACAATGAGAGGAAGGGGGCTAGTGTGTCCCCTTGCATTACTCCAGCCAGGATATCAAACTCCTCAGTGTTGCCATCTGGGGTAACCACCTTGGACCTTGTTCCTGCTTACATGGTCTCAATAGCCCGGAGTAGGTTGGGAGGAACACCATAGGCCTTAAGGATCTTCACCATCGTGCCTCTGTGGATCGAATCAAATGCCTTTTTGAAGTCGATAAAGCACAGTACAGCTGTCAGGTTATCCTTCTTCACCTCCTCAATCATTCTCCTTAGTGCCAGGATCTGGGCTGTGGTGGTTCTCCTCTCGCGAAAGCCATTTTGGTTCTCCCTCAGGTGAGGGTCGATGGCGCTCCTGATCCTGTTTAGTATCATGCGGATGTATATCTTTGCCGTGATACATGTCAGGCTGATGCCCCGGTAGTTGTCTGGCTTTGAGAGGTCTCCTGATTTAGGCACTGGGATGATGTTGGAGAGAGACCATACTTCAGGCAGTTTGTTTTGCAGTAGCGCTTGGTTGGAAAACTCCAGCATGATGTCATCGAGGTCACAGTTCTTTAAAACCTCTTGGGGTATGCCATCTGGCCCAGCACTTTTTCCAGCTCTCACTGTGCCTTTCGCCCGGGCTAGCTCAGTGACAGTGAATGGACCATCATCGATGTCTAGGTTCCAGAGGACTGGTGGAATTTCTTCCTCGGCCCCATCTGCTGTTGAACCCAGTAGGCTTCAGAAGTGGTTGAATCAGGTTGCCATCCTCTCCTCAGGGCTGTGACCTTCAACCTGTCCCTCCTTTGTCCTTTTCCGCCCAGTCATTTCGTTGATAACCCTCCAGGCTTCCCCATACTGTTTTTCACCTTGCGCAGCCTGCACCCTTCGCACCTTCTCCATCAGTTCCTCCCCCTTGATGTTGTCGGTACTGAACAGAAGCTGCTTGGCTTCTCTCAGTTCCCCACGTCTCTGCTGGGTTGGTTCAAGCTCAAAGTTGAGGCGTGCTTCCTCCACACTTCCTCGTGCCGCTACGACCTCCTGAGGTTTGGACCTCAGGGAGGTTCTGGCTCTGTCCAACATGGGCACAAACATCCTGGTTGCCTCCTCGTTTGCAGCGACAAATCTCATACATTCGCTGCTGGGCTCCGCTCCCTTGTCCAGCTGCTGGAAACGATTCCTGACTTCCTCAGTGTACCTGGTTTGAAGGCCAGGATCGTTTGCGAATGCCTTCCAATCGTGCCGGATCTTTGGACTAGGCTTGGGGAACCTGAGGCTCAGTCGCACCCTCATGGACACCACACGGTGGTCCGAACCCACCGAGCTGAACGAACTGTATGGTTCGGCATTAAGGATGGAGTTCCTCCACTTTCTCCTCACAAGTATATAGTCCAGTTGGCGTACCATACGTGTGGCTCGATCCTGGAAGATCCATCTTTTGCCTTGTCTTTTCTGGAACAAGGTGTTCGCTGCCAGTAGTTCGTGCTCCATGAGAAGGGCGGTGAGGTATGCACCATTGCGGTTGGTAGAGTCGTGGTATGGGAAGGCTGCTTCCTCTGGTCCGAGCATTGCGTTGAAGTCCCCCAGGATTGCCAGGAAGTTGTTTGCTGGAACACCTCGCACGGCTGTTGCCAGGTCCTCGAAGAACTTCTCCGCCTCCTCAGTTGGGGCCACGTTGGTGGGTGAGTACACGACTATGACTGTTGTTACTGGTTTGGATGAGAACTCTGCGATAAGGATCCTTTCGGTGTGTTAGTAACTCCGACGGAGAGCCTTACGCGCCCGAGAGCCCAGCATTAGCCCCACGCCGTCTGTTGCGGCCTGGGCCTCGTTTCGCCACGCAGACGAGGTGATGAACGTGCATCTCTCTACTTTCTGGTCATCAGTGTGCACTCTTCTGTGTTCCTGGACTCCCAGGATCTCCACTCCCCGCTCCTCAGCACAGTGTGCTAGCTCCACCAATCTAGCTTCTTCTCTCACTGTACTTGCGTTGAAGGTTCCCATTACAAATGGTCTCCGACAGCGCATGAGTGCATTGGACGGGGTGTTGTGATCGGACAGGACCCTCCCTGGTTTCCCAGGGTTTGAGGTCCTGTCGTCATGGTGTCCTCCAGAGGGAGGACCAGCACCACCGTCCGCTGCGTTGCTCCTGCGGACTCCCGCCGCTGGAAGTATAGGGTTTGGGATCATTTTATTCTTCATGGTTGGCTTTACTATGCTGATTAAGGACTGTGGGGCGCAACTCCTCGCAGTCCCGGTTTTAGTTCAGAGTGTCCTTCTCCTAGGTGGGCTGCCATCCAAGGCTATGAGCCCCTCCTGCCCAGGGATGCAGTTTTACGTCATACTCAGGACACAATTACATTATATTATATACTATATAGAGCTCCGGGAGTCGCAAACGGCAACAATCACTTTCTCCTCCATGCTGCAGTTCACCTGGACTGCACTGCACTGAGTTGGCCGGTTGAACGCTGATTGGCTGTTACGTTACACATGTCACTCAGTGGCCACGCTGTTGAACGCTGATTGGCTGTCATCACGCGAATGTTGCGTCAAAGTTTAAAGATTTTTAAAGATTGAAAGATTGCAGGGAACATAGGACCCTTTTCCCAGAAAAGTGTCCTATGTTCCCCGCAACAGTGGGGAGCATAGGACCCTTTTTCAGAAAAAGGATAGATGCTCCCCGGTATGTATTGCTACAGGGGAACATAGGACCCTTTTCGGAAAAACGGGGAACATAGGACCTTTTAAAAAAAAAAAAAAAAGGGTCCTTTGTTCCCCGAGCGGGGAACATAGGACCCGGGGAACATAGGGATGGCCCCATCTATAGGCATGGTGTCTAGAAAGGAATGTCGCATAGCAGCACCAACGTGAACTTGTGTCGTGGAAATATCAATCATAACTATAAATATACAATCACATACAAATTATATTAACCTTGTTTATATAATTATTACATTCTAAGGAACTGTATACATTCTCCCTGTAACTTAATTCGTATTCAAGCTCCCACTGGAGCCAGGAAGTCTGGTTTTGTGACCAGGCCAATCGACTGACTTCTTTGTTGTGTAAACTCGTTTAGAGCCAATTCTGTAGACATGTCCAATACCCACCCATTGTATTACAAATTGACTTGTCCTAAGGTCACTCCCACTTCCTTCCCACAATGTTAATGTTCCCTATAAGAATCTTGTGAATCTATTGTCTCGTCGAATGTGTTCTTGGTAAACTTTGCTGCCGGTACTTTTCCCATGATCATGCTTTAAGATTAAATCAAATATTTCGCTGTCCGACGTGTCCGTGAGAGAACTTTCTCTTCATCAACTTGACACTTGTCGTGCCGTTTGGTTGCCCTATCAAGATTTTTCAAATCAGTGAAACCATGAACAGCCCACGTTGGAGATTTGCCATTATTCATTAGAAAACAAGGCCAGCAATACAGTCGATTGCTAGTAATGCTAGCAGTAAGCCATGAGTACCTAGCAAACCATGTAGCACCTACAACACTGACGTTGCCATTGCTTTTGGTGATCTCCATTTTGTGAAGTGGTCTACCTTTTTCTTTTGTCGCTAACTTAGCACTGTAACTCGATGAATAGAATGCTTTGTAATTAAACATAAACAATGTCTATGCCGCATAGATTTCTATGCGGCATAGATCTGTTCCTAAAATGTGATCCGAATGTACTGTATACATGGCAGTAACAAAAGTGTCCGTTATGTCTCTCGCGCACACCTGACACATCTCTGGACCGGCGGCGACATAATGGGTGTCTTATCACTATCGGGGATTTTAAATTTAATTTTAATGAAAGCACAGCAGAAGAGAGCTTTTCTCTGCCTGCTCCTTCAATTAAGAAGGAGGAGGACAGCGCAGCAACGTCAATTTCTCGTCAGATCTTTATATTTAACCCCAGCTCCGCCGCAAACAAGAGGAATTTGGATGCGAGTCTGCAGCCAAGACTGGTGGGAGAGAGTGGTCTTACGGGAATTTAGTGTCCAGGAATCCTCGAAGGTCCAATTGCGAACTACTGCAGCTTCCATCTCTCTAAGTTAAGAAGTATTTTAACGTTCAGCCTGCAAAAGTACTAGTAGTAGCCTACTCATTTACAGTTATCTCGGACGTGCGCGGACACTACGATACGCGAACACGTCATTAATAAACACCCATGTCCCGTCGCTTAGCAACCGGACACGCTTACCGGACTACTTTAACGGAGTGATAACAAAGACGTGAATCAGGCAAAAAATAAATCCACTTTCCTTGACAGCGGTCAAGTTCGGTGTCCTTAAAAGTACAGACGGCGCTCAGTGGACCAATTGCAAACTACTGCGGCTGCTCTAAGTTAAACCCCAATCTATTCGGAATAAGTGTATAGATGGCGATTAAAACGGACTACACCACCTCTTCTATTCGGCATAGAATCTATGCCGAACAGATAATTGTATTCCGAATGAGGCGTATACATGATCATTTTCTGTTCCGCATAGAAAACTATGCGGAACAGATGTGTCCATGTAAACGTGGCTAATGTCCTCTGTTTCCAATGTTTCCATTGTACACTTTATTCGCAAATGTTAGAATCTCGTTATTAGGGGTGCAACGGATCACAAAACTCATGGTTCGGATCGGGTCACGGTTTTTGAGTCACGGTTCGGATCATTTTCGCATCAACAACGAAAAAAAACGAAAAAAGACAAATGTGACTTAGCTTTCAATTGCTTTTTTTGTTTTTATTTTCAACATTCAACAGTGAATAACAGGCTCTACAAAATAAAGTGCATAAACAAAATAAAGTGCACAAAGAAGCACAGCAGACCTGGATTTAAAAAGACTTGCTGGGAACTCAAAATTCAACAGTGAATAACAGGCTGTACAAAAGAAAGTGCATAAACAAAATAAAGTGCACAGAGAAGCACAGCGGACCTGGATTTATAACTTTAAATTATTTTTCAAAAAGATGAGGATATCTGCATTGCCTGGGGAGAGTGTAGACCTTTTTGCAGTCACTATGTCCCCTGCAGTGGAAAAGACTCTCTCGCTGGGAACTGAAGTGCCAGGCACAGCAAGGTAACATTTAGCCATCATGGCAACATGAGGGTATTTGCCCTCGTTGGTCTTCCACCAATTCAGTGGATCACCATCAACTGGAATGCCACTTGCTGCTCGGTAGTATGCCACTTCCTCTTCAATGGCATCAAGAAACGGCTTCTTGCCTGTGTCCTCCTTAATAATAATAATAATAATAAATTCAATTTATATAGCGCCTTTCAAGGTACCCAAGGTCGCTTAACAAAAGGTGTACACAGGGGGGGGGGGGCAGGTTAAAGGCCATAGGCCTCTGAGAAGAGGTGTGCCTTCAGGAGCTTTTTGAATGACTCCACTGAAGTGGCACAGCGGATGTGGAGGGGGAGCAGATTCCACAGAGTGGGGGCAGAGGCGCAGAAGGCCCTGTCCCCAAAGGTCTTGAGTCTGGTGCGGGGGGTTTCCAGCTGGTCCTTAGCAGAGGACCTGAGGGACCGCAGGGGGGTGTAGGGATGGAGGAGGTCAGAGAGGTAACGGGGGGCCAGAGCATGCAGGGACTTGTAGGTGAGTAGGAGGATTTTAAACTTGATCCGGGACTTAACAGGTAACCAGTGGAGTTGCATCAGGATGGGGGTGATGTGCTGCCAGGGCTTAGTGCCAGTTAAAACCCTGGCAGCTGAGTTCTGAACATATTGCAGTCGGTCCAAGGTTTTGGAGGGGAGACCTGTGAGGATGGAATTACAATAGTCCAGACGGGTGGAGATGAAGCAGTGGATGAGTGTTTCAGTGACTGAGTCTGAGAGTGAGGGTCGGAGTCTTGCGATGTTTCTCAGATGGAAGAATGCAGATTTTGTGGTGTTGTTGATATGAGGCTGAAATGACAGGGTGGGGTCAAGGATGACACCCAGGTTGCGGACTACGGGGGATGGGGTGATAGGGCAGCCATCCACTTCCAGCAGAAGATCCCCAACCTTCCTGAGCAGTGACTTGGGGGCCACGACCAGGAGCTCCGTTTTATTGCTGTTCAATTTTAGTAGATTTGAGGTCATCCAGATTTTTAGGTCTTACAGACAGTTGATTAGTGGGGCCGGTGGAAACTGAGTTGAGGGTTTGGTGCTAATGTATAGTTGGGTATCATCAGCGTAGCAGTGGAAACTGAGACCATGATGACGGATGATTTGACCAAGGGGGAGCATGTAAATGGTGAATAATAAAGGGCCGAGCACCGATCCCTGGGGAACACCATGGTTGACTGGTGCCGTGGTGGAGGTGGCATCATCCAAGGTGACGTATTGTTGGCGGTTGGCGAGGTAGGACTGAAACCAGGAGAGGGCTGAGCCACTGAGACCAATGAGCTCCGCAAGACGGGTGAGGAGGATGGAATGGGATACTGTGTCAAAGGCTGCTGAGAGATCGAGGAGGATAAGAATGGAGATGAGGCCATTGTCGGCGGCAGTGAGGAGGTCGTTAGTGATTTTAATGAGGGCAGTTTCGGTGCTATGGTGAATTCTGAAGCCAGACTGAAGGGGTTCAAAGAGCTCATGGTGGGCCATGTGGTGTTGGAGCTGGGAAGCCACTGCTCTTTCCAGGATTTTGCTTAGGAAAGGAAGGTTGGAGATCGGGCGGTAGTTGTTGGGGTCGTCAGGGTCCAGACCGGGCTTTTTCAGGGTGGGAATGACTGCTGCAGTTTTAAAGCCTGCGGGCACCACACCAGAACCAAGGGAGCAGTTGATGATGGCAGTTATGAAGGGGCAGATAACAGGTAGGCAGGTTTTCACCAGGAAGGTGGGCATGGGGTCCAGCTTGCAGGAGGAGGACTTAGCTCGGGACACTAAGTCGTGCACTTGGTTAGCGTCCAGTGTTGCAAAGGCGGAGAGACCGCACTGCAGGGTGTCGGCACCAAGATGAAGGTCAGTGTGAGACGGTGACAGAGAGTGTTGGAGGAGGTGGTTGTGAATGGTCTCCACTTTGTTGTGGAAGAACTCCAGGAACCGGGAGCACAGGTCCAGTGCGTCAGAGGGTTGGGGAGCGTCAGGGGGGCGCAAGAGACGGTTGATGGTTGAGAAAAAAAATTTGGGGTGGTTTTGTTGGTTATTGATAAGCTTGGAGTAGTAGAGTATCCTTGCCTTAGAGAGGGCCTCCTTGTATTCCCTGACATGGTCTTTGTAAGCCTCCTGGTGTACAGTGAGGCCAGATGTTCTATAACGCCTCTCAAGCTGGCGGCCAGCTGCCTTCATGAGGCGAAGCTCAGGAGTAAACCAGGGGGCGGGGCGAGAGAGGGAGACCTGCCGGGTTATGGGAGGGGCAACAGAGTCCAGGCTGAGGGAGAGAGCTGTGTTGTAGAGTTCCACCAGCCCATCCACAGAGGTGTTAGGAGGGGGTGTGGCCAGGTGGGTCGCTAGGGCGGTAGACAGCACAGAAGTGTGCACCTGTTTCGTTTTCCGAAATGTGATGGTACGTTTGCTGGGGAGACGGGGTGTGGGCACAGAGACAGAGAAAGAAATGGCAAAATGGTCTGATATTGCCAGGTCTTCACACTGGAGGTGGCCAGGGGTGGTTCCAGTGGAGCACACTAGGTCCAGGGTGTGCCCTTTGGTATGGGTTGGACCAATCACATGCTGTGTAATACTGAAACAGTCCAAAAGTGTCATGAAATCAGAGGCAAATGAGCAGCTGGCTGAATCCACATGGATGTTAAAGTCACCTAGTAGAATGGTGGATGGGTACATAGGGCAGATGGTGGCAAGCAGCCCAGCAAGCTCAGACAGGAAGTGGGTGGAGGCTTTAGGGGCCCGGTAAATGAGGAGAACCTGGAGCTGTGCAGTGCCTGCCAGTGCAAAATGGAGACACTCAAAGGAAGTGGAGGTAACTGGAAATTCCTTGACCTGAATATTGGATCTATGAATAACAGCTAGTCCACCACCACGGCCCAGGCTACGGGTTTTTTGAATGTACGCATAGTCAGGGGGAGTAGCTTGGTTGAGGGTTAGAAAGTCCTGCTGGCTCTGCCATGTCTCTGTCAGACATAGGAAATCGATCTTTTTATCCTGAATAATGTCATACATGAGAAGGGCTTTGTTATTGAGTGAGCGAGTGTTCAGTAGCATGAATGTGGCATCCCTGTTAGTGGAAGCTGCAACAGGGGTTACGCCACAATTGATACTGAGTAGGGAACCCAGGTTGACGGTCCGTGGGCGTGGTTTGTTTTGAAAGCGTTGCCGCTGTAGTGCATAGCGAACTGCGGAAACAGCTGGAGTAGTGTCCATGTAAACAAACTTGTGTCGGACGGCCCTATGGACGTAACGAGGGCGACGGAGAAGGCAGAAAGATCTGATGACCTTAAGGCAGTTCGGAAGCGAGAGAGTATTGAGTTGTACGAGTTCAGCAGCAGAGTATTTGTAGACAGACACCGCTCACCCATAGCAGCAGGCTAACGCGGCTGCTATCTACCTAGCGGGAGGACGATGCAATCCAGGGAAATCCAGGGAAACCAGGTAAGTTCCAACACTGTAGATCAACGTGCGGACCCGCGATGTAGAAGGGCAGATCAAAGCTAGGAATTATGGCGAGTTTGGAGGGTTTAGAGGGCTAAGGAGGCTAAGAAGCGGCGAAATTCACGCCAGCGTCCTCTCCGCTCCTTGCCTGCAAAGGTCTCCCCGAAAAGCGCCTCCATGGCTGACTTCTTTTGTGGAGGAGATGTCCCTGCGCCTCCTCCTGTTGGCTCTGTGGCTTGACCCTGGAAGAAACAATTATTTGATGTTATATATTTTGTTTCCGTTTTCACAGAACTATTATTGCAGCAATAACATTTAATAAAATAAATTATTCATTTAAAATAAAAGACATACAATTCTTATAGCAAAATAACTAAGACTAGACTGCAGTATATTTAAGTGGCCTAACTCACTCATATTTTAAATTGTTTTTACCTCTTCATGTTCTTCAGTGCCCAACTTGCTCACAATCTCAGTGGTGAGATCGTTGTATGTTCTCTGGCGCAGGGCAGGATCTAGGTGAGACAGGGACTTGAATCTTGGGTCCAGCGCAGTCGATCTATGTAGATAGTTCTGTAGATCGGGGGGATCAATGTATCAGCCGTTCAGATCGGCTTTAATAGCAGCTTTGACATCTTGGCTGATGGTGCTGTCTCCCTCACTTGGGGCCATGGATTGTATGATCTTTGTTTTTAGGGGCAGGACCATGGATACAGATGGAGCAGATTCAGTGCTCAATAGGGTTGTAACCATTTTGAGTGGTTTGAGCACCTGGAGGACCTCCTCTGCCACTTTCACATCATTATCAGACAAGGTGAAAATGTCTCTGATATTTTTTTTCAGGGCCTTGTCAGTCAGTGCAGAGAATATAGCTGCCTGCTGCTCAAGATAGCGCTCCAACATGTCATACGTGGAGTTCCACCTTGTTGGGACATCCTGTATCAGCTTGTGAGTAGGCAGCTGTAGCATTTCCTGCTTTGTTTTAAGCACATGAGCTGCTGTTGTGCTGCGGTGGAAAAATGAAACCACCTTCCTGATCCTTCCAAGCAGTCTGTCCATCTTGGGTGATGTTACTCCCCTTTGGCATGCTAAATTAATCACGTGGGCAAAGCACCCTATCTGTGGCCCCAGTCCAGCTTCCTTCACTGCATTTACTTGGTTTTTGGCATTATCTGTGGTGACTGGGATGTTGTTTTTTGGTCTCTCTATCTTCCACTCTGCTACTGCTCCTGTAAGTACCTGCGCCAGATTTGTGCCGGTGTGGCTCTCGTAGAGTGGGCGTGTCTGCAGCACTGGGCTCTTTATCTCCCACTCCGCTGTTATGTAGTGCGCAGTCACCGTCACGTAACTTTCAGTGGCTCTAGAGGTCCACCCGTCTGTAGTGAGGGCAACGGAGGATGCCTTGGATAATTCATCCACAATAATCTTTTTTTGTTCCTCATAAAGTGCGGGAACGATCTTAGTTGTAAAGTGGGTGCGCGAGGGTATTTCGTACCGTGGCTCAAGCACCTTAATCATGTTTTTAAAGCCTTTATTCTCCACAACGGAGTATGGCCTCATGTCTGCCGCTATAAACACCCCAATCGATTTGGTGATGGCTTTTGCCCGGTCGGAGCTTGCAGGAAAGCACTGCTTAAATGCATCGGGGAGAAGCGTTTGCTGCGCATCTTTTTTTTTCCCTCCCGTTACTCCCGACACAACGGGATGATGTCGCCTCACGTGGCTGGCCATGCTCGAGGTGTTGCCGTGGTCGTAGGGCATTCTGGTGCCACAGTGCCGACACACCGTGGCCGTTTTGTCCACCAATCTTATTCCGTTTTCATTATAGTGCACACGGAAGCCAAAGTGCTCCCATACAGCTGATTTAAATGATGAAGCAGGCCTCTCCAACTCCTCCGCTCCGCCGCTCGCCATGCTGACACGCTAAATGTTCAGAAGCCTGCGTAATTAAGATTGCGATCACGTAAACGCGCAACTATTATTTGTCAGCTGACCCGCGGATCACGGGCGTCCCGCCCCGTGAGGGTTGACCCGTACGGATCACGGGAAATCCGTGATCCGTTGCACCACTACTCGTTATCCTCCAGATGATTTCACCTGCTTTGCGTCTCTTACGCTGGGATTCCACCACACACGTTACGGCTGCGTTACGGATGCGGCACGGAACGGCTGCGACTCTGCCCTGCTTGCATTTCCACCGGGCTCGTTACGGCAGCGCAGCGCTGCCTTGCGAGCCAGCCGTATTCACGCAAGATCACGGGATCACGCGATAATCCTAAACCTAATGTACTCACCTTCCACTCCCAAAACTACTGCAATTAAATGCCACGCTTTTTCCTTTCTGACATTTTCCTTATAAAAAGGATGATTTGGTACATAAATTACTTCATGTTGCTGAACTTTGACAATGAGTCTCTCGTCGTCCATGTTGCCGACCCTCTGAGACCCTTAAATTGATTGACTGCTCACCTAGTGCCAACGGTCATGACGTAATAATGTTGATGTGAAGTTCTGATAGGCTACATGAGCTGAGTATTGTGTTTTATTTAGATTTTTTTTGTTATCGACAGCGTTGCCAGATTGGGCAGATTTCCCTCCCAATGAGATTTTTCCAGCATAACGTGGTTAAAAGTAGCCCAATTGGGCGGGAAATATGCCCAATCTGGCAACACTGCCCACCAGTCAGGGATCCTGCTTATTGGTTCATAGCGCAGCCCGAATAGTATTTTGCGCGAATCAGACGCCTTAAGGTCACATCTACTCAGAGGAGGACTTTCCTCCTCTCTCCCATTGAAACCCATTTTTTTCACCGGCCGCCAGTACTTTCGGGGAAATTAATGGGAGTCAACGGAGGCTGAGGGAGGACCTTCCTCCCTGAAGTAATTGTCAATAGGCGATAGGGGGTGCTAATGTCCCTTTACCCAGGGAAACTAACATTATATATTCAAAGGCATTAAAGGGCATTAATTCATCACAATAGTCTGGGCAATCTACATTTTTTATTCTCAACAATATTAGGGATGATCTTCCTCCCTCTCCTCAATGGAGAAGCCTCTACTGGTTCAGATGACAGAGTTTACCAGACTGAAATAGGGCTTGTGAGTTTTACTGCTATCTGGAGATCACAGGTGCTAAAATCCATTATGACTCTTCCACAATATCAATGCTGTGAGAGTTGATTTTGGGACGTTTTGACAGATTAAAACCTGTTGATCTTCTGTGAGGGAGAATTGGAGTAAAGTGAATAGATGAAGTCATGCTTCTTGGTATTGGAAGATTCTGAAAATGAAAAATGACGCAGACTCAAAATACTCATTTGGTATGTTACATTTTCAGATCAAAGTGTTGGAAAACAACTCAGATAATATCTGATTATGTTAATGGGAACCTCTTGAATTTTCAACATGGACCCTATTTTCCGATCATTTTAGGTCCAAAGGCACTAATGTGGACATCTTTTTTTACTTTGGACTGGTATTGTAGGAGAACGCTGCAGCCTTAATCCAAGAAACAGGCTGCCATGTAATCCTTTGGAGCAATAGCAACCTTGCTACTTCTTTCCAATTGTGATAGATCTTCCTGCAAAAAGGCAATTAGCTGCTATACTCGGTCCTCTAAAAGTGTTTGTTTTTTGCCACTGATTTCTCGGATTATATTTTATCATTAGGGAATGGATCCTACCAAGAAATACACATTTTTAGTTTCTTTATCTTTCGCTGGATCACGTTCCGTTTTTTTTATTGTGTCCTACCAAGTCTCACACAAGGAAAAGTCTCGCTCTCAAATCTGGTTGTTGTGATATTGTAGGATAATTCCTTCTCTTTAGGGATCTAATCCATTATGATTTAACATAATCTGAGCTGTTAGATGCAAAAACAAACACTTTCAGATGACGTACAGTAGTGTAGCAGCTAATTGCATTTTTGCAGGAAAATCTTTCATAAGAGGAAAGAAGTACCAAAATGGGCACAAATACTCCTTGGGAATTGATTTTTTGATAAAACCTGTTAGCCAGCCAAAATTAAGATGGCTCTCACTTTTCCAAGATAGCAACCCACAGACACTCAATATAACGGGAAACCTATTTTCCTGAAAAACCCCTTTGCCAAGACTGGAAAGACATTGTTTGTGGAAGGCATCCTCAAGGCATCGTCATATCTCAACACAAGAGTCCTGGCGATATCTGTACAGTTAGGAGACCCAACCATCAAGTACCTTGCGGATTGAATTGTTTGTCCAGCAGTTTTGCAGAGAGGATTGTTCACCACATCCGCAATAGATTAAAAACAATAACCCAACTGCAACAACAGCTACCTCCCCTTTCAATGGAACCAGCACCAGTCTTTAAGCATCCAACCAAATATAACAGTGGAGAAGAGGGTGAACAACCCAGATTAGGGGGTTAGAGACTGTGAAAGAAGTTCCAGAATTGACTGATTCCTTTACCAACATTCACCCTGCCTTCTTTGAAAAGACAAAGCCATCTCCTCAACATGGTGGTGTGATTGATCCAGATGCCTCTCTGTTGAGGCTACAACTAGACATGAATAGGAATTGCTGCAGAAGGTCACAGCGATTGAGGGCATAGATTGGGAGGTGAACGTCACTTTGTCAGCCCACTATGCTTCAATAAAGAGAAGCACACCATTTTAAGTGAGTATCACATCTCTTGTTACCTCTCCTTTGATATCGGGCTTAGTCTGTTGCCACAATAAGGCACGTGATAGACAAGATCATGGACATCGTGACTTTCCTGTACCGTTCAGATATCTATCATTGCTGCTGATCAGCCAATTTATGTAGAAGCAAAACAAATTCAGTGGCACTGGCCTGAAAAGTATGGTGAAGACCAGTGTGCTATGTTTGGAGACCTACATAGTGAGATGGCTGCACTGAAGTCCATTGTCAGTCTTCCCCGGGACAGTGGCTGGACAGAGGCAGGGATAGCATCTTCTGGGACATCAGAATCCTTTCTAGTGCCTGCAAGCATCACCAGGACATGTCAGGCACATCAGATAACAGCATGCAGTCTATATTAGCTTCTTCAGACAGCTTACACTGATTACGGCAATAAATCAGCAATGAAATGTCCAGCTTTGAACTTGGTGTGATAGTCGCAAACAGCAGAGTTCCCAGTTTCAGTTCTGGCGTCTGGTATTGTCCATGGAGCTAGCTAGCTACCTCCTGCTACTGATCTGATCCTTCATGGAAGCCAACTGTGCCGTTATTCCTTGGCGGAGCTGATACACTACTTCTTTGCGAACCACAACATGAACTATGAACAATCGCTTCCAATCCACCTTAGAGATATGCTGGCCCTGGATGAGAAATCCCTCAGGTGGCCCAGGAGTTTGAGAGTGGGAAATATGTTGAGTAAGTGAATGTCATGAGTTCTCATCAGTGGCCATCGACCAGGCTCTTGAGCAGGCCAATGCAGTCACCAAGGGAGCTATTGGCATCACTGAGGATGGATGCATTTCTTCTGTCTTTCTTGCTCAGCACTGTGTAGCTGCAGATGTGAATATTGGGCTCTGTTTCATCCCGGAGCAAAGGTTAGTTGATTATATATGTACATTTACTGAACATGTTAATTCTGGATTGTTCAGGTTATTAAAGTTGCAGATGTCTTCAATGCGAAAAATATGCATTGACCTGAAAGTGTTAAGGTAAAACATGAGTACATTATGTATGTCTAATGCTACGCAGTACAAATGCAATGTACATTAGAAACCAAAGGATCATCATTAAGATCATCAAGGCTCCCCATGTGCAAATAAAACAATAATTTTGCAAATCATTTCTAAGAAAGGTTTTGTTGAAATCGTTTTTTCATCCATATTTGTCCCAATACTTTCAAAGTGGAGCAAATGTCAGATATAAAAGGAAGCAAGCACCTGGATCAACTGAGATGTACTAGAGCATTGGTTCTCAAAGTGCGGCCCGCGGGCCAATGGCGGCCCGCGGAATCATTCCTGGCGGCCCGCAATGACATACATAATTATGTAAGTTATATAAAATAATAATAAAATAAAAAAAGTTTATTTTTTTTATTATTATATATTAATTTAAACAAAAATAAGGTGATTATAAAGAGAAAAGTCGACTCTCTCTAGCTTTCAATTAAATCCTTTTACATTTGTTAGTTTTAATCCGACTGTACATTACTTTGAAAGACTGAACCTCAGTTTCGTGATTTAGACCTCACTTGACCTCACTCCCAGAGGTCCACGGTGCAATGTTTTTTTTGACCACTGGGATGCGGGCGGCGTTTCCCGCCAATTTTTATTTTCCTTTGGCGGCCCTCAGTCAAATTTTGGGTTCCTAAATTGGCCCTCAGTTGTCAAAACTTTGAGAACCCCTGTACTAGAGTCACCCGACCTAAAAAGGCTTGTCCTCTTTCCAAAAAGCTCCATGACCAGAGCCGTGTCAAACGGGGGTATATCTTGGAGATACTTTTTAAATATCAAGACAGCTTAGAGCCCAGAAGGGGGTTGGAGATATGTCTGTTGGGAAGGAGGATGAGAACAGGATGACGATGAATCCACATCAATTGTTTGATCAACTCCTCAAGAGTAGTGGGGGGATAGAGACAGATGTTTGGCAGGAAGAGGCGAAACCATATCGACCAGTGATTTATACATTCCACCATTTGAGATTTCTTAATCCCACCCAACCATCAAATGGTACATTCATTATTTTGTTCTTCTTCAAGATCTCCTGCATGGCACACCAGCTCATGTATCAATGTAAATCAACTTCAACGATAAACCGGTATTCCCTTGTCTGGAGGAGTCCAGAAAAAGCCACCACAGTGGTGGCATGCAGCATCGAACTTATTGCTCCTTGCACATAAACCAAGGGGGCTGCCAGCCCCAGAGTCCAATCTGACTCTTGGCTTGTAAGGCTTCTTAAACCAGCCATCATCCACACACACTCACAATAAGTGTTTGCTCGGCTGGCCTGTGCTCGTTTTGGTTCAGTTTCCTCAACCTGGTAAACGGCATGAGCTTTAGTCTGAGGAGGAGGAGGCGGCTTCAGGCCACTCTCTGCAATGTTGTTAGTTTGAACTGTAGTACCCATTTCAAACACTCTGTGTCAATGTTACATATTGTACCTTCAAGTTGAAAAACCCAAGTAAAAAGAAGGAAATTAGGAGTGTGAATGGGAATGTCACTGTGCTTAAAGTGAGAGGTTTTCACATATTTCAGTGTCAAAGAAAGAGAGGCAACATTGGGATCCCTAGAGGGTCAGTTTCCGTCCACATTCGCTCGCAGGCGGATACCGAATGCTGTTGAACTGAACAGCCACGCCCCCACAGGAGGGGGAGAGAGACAAATGGAGTGATCCAGATGCCTCGGACACCAGCCTTCCGAGTTACACTTGTGACGTAATTTCCGGTCTCGGATAGGGCTGTCGCAATAATCGCAAAAATGAAATATCGCGATATTTAGAGCACACCGCGGTAGATAATGGGCCATCGCGATCACCGCATATGACCTGGTGCGGGTTGCGCGTTCATGAAACTGACCGTGGAATTCTAGAATGAAACGTGCGTTGCCATGATACCCATTCATTAACGTTCATTACTCTACTTCATTTAAGAATGCTCGATTCTGATTGGCTGGGAGGGGTGCATTAATCCGGCATATTGCCCGCTGACTTGTCGGTTCTACTTGCTGCTGACTGAGCACAGTAGATCAATACGCCGCTTGTATCGTTTTCTATCACATACATTTCACACATGAGGTCCGTTGTAAAAATAAACCAAGGAGTGCATGTTTGATCGATCGTCATTAAAGCTGACTTGATACGAATGTAACAACTACGTTGTTAAACTAGTGAGATCAGATCCAGCCTTGTGTGGTTGCTATAGAAACGCGTTACCTACAGTTGAGCTAACGTTATTCACCGTAGTTCTAAAGGGAACTACTTTTCGAGGGAGATGGAATTAAACAGAGCATACATTTAATAAGCATGCAATATGAATAAGAAAAAGGCTAATTATTAAAGTATATGAATTGTTTTATTATGTTGGCTGGCGCGAAGTAGAATAAACTGAATAATCACCCCAAGGCAGGGCAATAAACAGTTTGATATGCCCGGCTCGCGGAAGGTTACCGCCTCAGACATCAAGCGGAAGATGTGCACTGTTCTCGAGGAGAAGTACAGACCAGCTGCTCTACAAGCAACTTTGGCAAAGTCCTGCTTGCTGGACCCAAGATATCGGGGCAACAATTTTGATGAGTATGCGGAGGAGGAGACAAAGTGCGCGCTAAACAATGAAATGTTGGACACGGAAGACAGAGAACGGTGCCAGCAGTGCGTCAGCTGCTGACCAGCCAGAGTCCTTGGCGCAGACAGCGGTGCCACCACCCACCAAAAAAAGAACGCTCGGAGACCTGCTGAAGTCACGGACAAGCACGTCTGCAACCGTCCCGGAGAGAGCCAGAGCCGACCTGGAGCTCACTCGCTACCTGCAGGAGGAACCCACCGACTCTAATGACAACCCCCTGGCATGGTGGTGAAACAACCAGGAGAGATTTCCCTTGCTCTCCAAAGTGGCACGCAAGTACATGCGTATTTGCGCAACAAGCACACCATCCGAGAGGGTTTTCAGTGTCGCTGGAAATGTTGTCACCCCTCTCAGATCCTCTCTCAAACCGCATAAGGTTATCATGCTGGTTTTCCTTGCTCGTAACAAGGACACGACCGAGTTATAAATCATCGCCCTGTGTGTGTGTGTGTGTGTGTGTGTGTGTGTGTGTGTGTGTGTGTGTGTGTGTGTGTGTGTGTGTGTGTGTGTGTGTGTGTGTGTGTGTGTGTGTGTGTGTGTGTGTGTGTGTGAATGTGAAATTGTAGTGCCTGGTTTCTCTTATTTTGTATAGGCTACTTAATTTAAAAAAAACAAAACGGGCAATTATTTTATTTATTTATTATTTATTTTATTTTATGCATTTAAACGTTCAGCCTTCTCCTGAATTTAGTTTTTAAGTTCAATCAGGAGAAACAACTTGCATCTGTGCCGTTACCGCCCTTTGATCTGCATTCAATAAATAAGAAGTGTTATAAAATTGCCTCGTCTTTTTTTTAATAACCTTTTTAAAAAAATAAAATAAAATTGCAATAATATCGCATACCGCGATATTGCGCCCCCTGTCTTCACCGCGGTGAAAATTCCTCAACCGTGACAGCCCTAGTCTCGG